>NW_021319548.1:309150-329671 GCF_001605985.2 Dendrobium catenatum | reverse complement strand
TCTGTACGATTCTGACTCTGTTGATTTAATCTTATCTGATTCTGATGTGATCTGTCCGTATCTATTCTGATTTGTTCTGTTTCGTTCTGATATGTCCGATTTGATATCTGTTCCGATTTCTGTTCGGATTTCTGTCTGATGAGTTTGGTTTTGGATTCTGAGAGTTTTGATTGGAGGATTGTTGCTTTGCTGAGCTGTTGAGCTCACTCTTGTTTTCTGGTGGTTTTCAGGTTCTGGGAAAAGGAAGGAAATCCAGGAGTAGATTTTTGAGTTCTGATCTGTAGGTATTGTTTGTACCTTTTGATTTTTATACAGTCATGGCTTTTCTGTTCTGTCTTTCTTTCTGTTCAAAAGCCATGTACTGTATTTGTAGATGATTGTTTTGAGGAGAAAGAAAAATATAGATGTTTTGTTCCGCTGCATTTGGTGACTTATAGTAGCTCTGTTGTTCAGTGTTTGTGTGTTGTTTTGAGTTAAATATTTGGAAGAATCAATTCAGTAACCAATTCCAAAGCCAGATCCTGGATAAAAGATTTTGGTCGCGGTCCGGCTCGGGCGGGATCCGTCCCCGTCGGGTCGGGTCGTGACAGTTTCTTCAAGAAAAACTTACGAGGACAAACTACAAGCTCAATCAAATAAAAAATGCTTGAATCCAATGGTTAGATTAAGATAAATTTCAAAACCTAGGTTAGAACACTTAAGATAATTTAGCTTTATGTTAAGAGCTTTTTAAGATGTTAAAATGCCTCCCCATGATTTCTATTAATGTGTTTGATGTATGTTTAAAATTTAACAAAAATTGATTGCGTATTCATGGAGAAGAAAAAGAAGTTTTTTATTCTAGGGCTTCTTTCGTAATCCAGTTAAGATATATGAAATATCAACCACTAATCTCTTGATCATTGACTGAAATTTCATCTTTCCGCACTTTAGTTCGACAGTGCCAAAGCTTCCATCGGTTAGATCCTTCATTTGCCTGAATCGTAGCCGTCGATTCAAAACCACGCTTGATCTAATGGTCATTGCGGACTGTTGATGTGGTTAAGTCGAAACTGCGTTGCTTAAACCCGCGTCGCCGCCGTCTAATGATTAATAATTAATGACCACCGCAGTTTCGTTAATTACTAATGATTACCATCGGTGCAATTATCATAAATTAATACAATTCCTACCAATGATTACCCATGGGTTCGAATTAGACAAACTGAAGCCGAAGCATGTCCCTTGTTGCTGCCAGAACCGCCAGTTTAATTTCAAAGGTTTTTAAATTAATTTTAAACTCATTTAATTAACAAAAATATACCAAATATTTTAAAACATACCAAATATTTTAAAACAATCTCAATTTTAAACTAAAATATCTCAAAATTAATCTCTAATTATTCAATAGATTATTTTAAAATAATTTTGAATTTTGAAAATATCTAATGTAGCATTTAATTAAATATTTTTAAATATTTGAAATTAAATGTTTTAAAATTATTTAAAATATATATTAAATATTTTTAAATTAATTTTAACTTTCAATTAAAGAACTTAATAATTTGCGCAATTTGACATAAATTCTGTTTTTTTTAAAATTAAATTTTAATGATTTTATGATTTTTTTATATTTTAAAATCAATTTAAAATAAATTTTAAATAAGAAAATCCCTAAAACGCATCGGCGGCGGCAGAAGGTCCATGTGGCGGGAATTTATTGGGACAGCGGAGCACAGCCAATGATTGCCGCCCGCGGTATCAAACCGCATGGCTAGTTAACTACGTCACCGCGGTTTTGTAGCCATTGGATCACCCACCACCCAAAATTAACGGCTCTGTTTGAGCCGGGAGGAGAAATTAACTGTGGATCAATCCACACAATCGAATAGAGCCGTGGAACGACAAGATCTGGCTTGTTAATCAAAAGATCAATAGCCCAAATTTTGCACAGTTACGGCTTGCGCGTACAGAGCCCTAAAAATGGATTTTTGGGCTTGTTTTTTTTTTATCCGGTAAACTAAATTTGATGAAATTTTAAACCTAGATCTTAGGAGTGAACATGATTAATGGGGATATAACTTTATAGCTCAATAATTACGGTATGAAAAGCTATTTTACCTTAACTACTGTGACCTCGGGCTAAGGATTTCGAGGTTAGATCTTAAAGGTTTTGATTTCTCTGAGCTTGTAAGCTGTCCACATATATTTTCCCTCTTGAATCCACGATCAGATAAGCTATGGAATAAGATAAATAAGTCTTGGACGGAGTTGGCCTTTATTTTGGCTTAAGATCGTCGCCGGCAGCCTCCAACTGCCAGATTTAGACTTGGAAATTATTGGGAAATATATGGGGCGCCAAAATGAAATCAGTTTTGGTTCGGAGGAGCTCTGGTTGGAGAGAGAGCACTAGGGTTTAAATGAACTTGATTTAGGGAGTTTCACCCTATTCAAATGTCCTTGCCAGCCGTGGACGAGTGAGATCAATTGGATGGCTTGCTAGGATGTAGCCACATGTCCAGGGGCCAGTTCGGAGCAGGAAATCAAAGTACACAATGACACATGAGGTGGAAAGGCCTCCTATGTCTTTTTAAGCAAATGGATTAGATCATGACCACCTGATCCTGAAGAATAGATCTAGGAAGGTTCTATAGTCTATTAAAGCTGCTAGGATGATTTGGATTAGAGTTATTTATGTTTAAATAGGATATTGACCAAATTTGACCCATTTAGGAGCTTGGTTGTACTGTTTGACTAGTCAAATAGTTAAGATGACTGCTGATGTGGCATCCAAGTGTCAATGCCAGCTGCTTGGAGCTATTTGGAGGAAGTATAAGACCATGGGTTCAAGCTTGAATGAATATGAGGGATTTTCTATGGGTTTGATCAAGTCAAAATGAATTGACTTTGTCAAATTGACCATGGCTAGACTCCCAAAAAAAATTGATTATGTTTGAATCATGAGTTAAAGTGGGTTTGAGAGCTTGAATGATTTGAAATAGTTAAATGGGTTGGAATGACCCATTTAAACTCTTAAGGGGTATTTTTTGGTAAAAAATGTTTGACCTGGTCAACCAGGGTCTAGGCTTGGGTAGATTTAAGATCTTGGATTGGTCCTAATGACCTCATACAAAAATGAGGTCAACACTGCAATGACCCCAAGTCTGTCCAAACTCAAAAGCTCTCAATCCACAACTTTTTGGACTGTAGTTTCTTCAAGGAAAACTTACGAGGACAAACTACAAGCTCAATCAAATAAAAAATGCTTGAATCCAATGGTTAGATTAAGGTAAATTTCAAAACCTAGGTTAGAACACTTAAGATAATTTAGCTTTATGTTAAGAGCTTTTTAAGACGTTAAAATGCCTCCCCATGATTTCTGTTACTGTGTTTGATCTATGTTTAAAATTTAACATAAATTGATTGCGTATTCATGGAGAAGAAAAAGAAGTTTTTGATTCTAGGGCTTGTTTCGTAATCCAGTTAAGATATATGAAATATCAACCACTGATCTCTTGATCAATGACTGAAATTTCATCTTTCCGCACTTTAGTTCGACAGTGCCAAAGCTTCCATCGGTTGGATCCTTCATTTGGCTGAATCGTAGTCGTCGATTCAAAACCACGCTTGATCTAATGGTCATTGCGGGCTGTTGATGTGGTTAAGTCGAAATTGCGTTGCTTAAACCCGTGTCGCCGCCGTCTAATGATTAATAATTAATGACCACCGCAGTTTTGTTAATTACTAATGATTACCATCGGTGCAATTATCATAAATTAATACAATTCCTACCAATGATTACCCATGGGTTCGAATTAGACAAACTGAAGTCGAAGCATGTCCCTTGTTGCTGCCGGAACCGCCAGTTTAATTTCAAAGGTTTTTAAATTAATTTTAAACTCATTTAATTAACAAAAAAATTAAAAAATCATTAAAAAAATTAAGTATTTTTTATCATTTTGTTCAAATTTTCATGAACTTTCATATATATTAAAAATTATTTTAAAATATTATTTATATTTTAAATATAAATTATTTGGATTTTAATTAATATTCAATTTAACATAAATCCAAATGATTTCAAATTTTGGGAAAATTTATTTTAAGTCATTTCTGAACTCCCATAATTTTCCCAAAATTATTTGAATTATATTTTAATATTATTTTAAATTCATAAAATTCAAAGTTAATGTTTTAATATCTAATTTTGTAAAATTAGTTTTAATTATTTATTTTAAATCATTTTAATGCATTTGAATAATTTCTAAAATTTTAAATAGAGCTTAACTTCATTGAATGGATTTAATGATGAATAATCAATGAGAAATTTCTTTTTTAATTGTTCATTGATTAAGTTTCCAATTATTTAAGTTATGTCTTAGTTTTAATTCTTAGAATTGCATATGCACTTAGTCTAGGGCCCTTGACTGCTATGATGTGTGCACTTTAATTGTATTAAAGGGTTAATAGATTATTGATTTTAAGCCATCCAACCTTTTTTTTTATTATTTTTTTATATAAGCCATCCAACCTAGTGTCACCTAAGAACAATAATTAAGGACATGTCTTAGGAATTTAGGAAAATTTTAGAAAACTTAAAAATGTGTCCAATAGTGATGAGACTTGAAATACTTAAACTTAGTGACATGTTCTACCCTAGAGAAAATTTCAAGTGATTTGAAAAATCAATAATTTAATTATTTAATTAATTCAAAATTAATGCATTAATTAAGCTCAAAATATCTAAAAATAACAATTAATTCAAATTAAATAAAAAAATACAAATAATTTATCAGAATTAAACCCTTAACTTAAGAAAATTAAAAGCTCCTTCGCTAGACTTCAATTTTAAGCTTAATTTAATTTTTTTAAAAAAATTGTATTTCATTAATTTAATTAATTAAAAAATGTTTTTAAAATTCCAAAAGATTCTGAAACACTTGAGAACACTCTTGTGGGTCATTCTTGACCTTTGAGAGTGATTTCAAGAGTTTTGGAATCAATTTGGATCAAATCTTTTAATTAAATAATTTCAAATTTTATTTAATGGTCAAGCTTCAAAATACATAACTAATTTAAGAAAATTTTAAATTAAGCAAACTCAAATGCATTAGACTCAATTTAGGGTCTAGGATTTATTAAAAATGTCAAACCTTCAAAAATCAATCAAAGTTAAAAAGTCAACTTTTCAGTCAACTTTAATTCAAATTTCAACTCAAACGTATAAAATTCATAACATAATCTTAGAAAATCCAATTCCAGTAAACTTTGTTTCTAATTACTCATCTTAAGGTCTAGTGTTTAATATAAATATTAAAATTCTAGAATTTAACTTAATGTGAAAAGTCAAAATTTGACCGCTTAATATAAAACCCGAAATTTGATGATCATATGTGTCACGACGAGATTTAAGTGAAAAAAATTTATAAGTTAATGGATTTTGACGAAAGTAATTTTAAAAAATTCTATGCAAAATTCTGATCGATTTGGCATATAAAACCTATAGTTAATTTTGTGTATTTTGAGAGATAAGAATTTTAAAAGTTCAGAAATATTTAAATTACCCTTACTTATATTAAAATGATTTCATTTTAAGTCAGGGAAAATAGGTCTTTTAGCAATACCCATCTCTCTAATATGAGAAAACCAAACCCTCCCATTTTCCCCCATTCGCAAGTTTCGGCCAAACCGAAAGAAGAGAGGGCGGGCGGAAGAGCGGACGGGCGGGCGACGGGCACGGCTCCGACGACGATGTTTTTTCGGCGAGAAAATTTGAGGAAATCATAGAGGAGACTAAGAGGAAGAAGAATGTATGATTATTTTAAGCATTTCTCTTCTCTTTCTCAAGATATTTGGAAAGAAATTTTTAGGGTTTTCCAAAAATTATGTGATTTTCATCCAAATTTCTTTATGAAATCAATAGGGAAGGTTTAGAGAAATGATTTAACGATAGAAATGGAGTTTTCTTTAAGAATTTTTAAAATAAAAAATTAGGATTTTTACCTAAAATTGAAATTTCTTAAAGTGCTTTTACAAAAGTGATTTCTATGGGTTCTATAAATATTTCTAATGAAAAATTTTGAGTTTTTGTAAGAATTAACAATTTCCTTATTTTTCTAATTAAATAATTTTGAAAATTAAATAACCTAATTATTAATTAGGTTTAGGAAAATGTTTGGCTGAAAATTTGAGTGAAATTGAGAATTTAAGGTTTCCTAAAAATTGGATTTTTAATAAATCCAAAAATAGAATTTTAATTACCTTAATTATTGAAAATATCTGTGATTCATAGCTTAGTTCTATTGTAATTGTCCTTAGGTGTGGATTAAGGGGACGACACGTGGTGCATTGTAGTGGTTATTATTCGATACTTGCGAGGTATTTGGCAACATTTAAATTAAATTCATGAAATTTAATTAAGTAATACTGCACTTTCAAAATTTATAAGTTAATATTTATGAATTCTTTATTATTGCTTTAGCTTTTCAATTATTATTTATACTTATGGCATGATACTTAGAAATGTTAAAGCTAATTAAACAAATTTAAGACATAAATTATACAAAAAGATTATCACCTGAAAAATATTAAAGAATATATGATGTAATGAATAATTTTAGTCTCCTTGATGAATATAAGTATTATGAATTACATGTGCATGATGATTCGGAGTACCAAATGATAATTGTGTTCTTCGAAGCCAAATGGTAATGGGGTTCTATGGAGTCAAATGATAAACGAATGGCCAACGACTGTGTACATGATCAGTAAAAAACTCTCGTACTTTCGAGACGAGTGCTTATTATATTATGATTATGAAATTTATGCATTTAATGAAAGAATTTAAAGAAAAAGAAAAATTTATGAAGAAGAAAAGAAAAAAGGATTAAGAGAAAATGTTTCAAGAAATGAATATGGAAATGTCGTATAATTTATATCTATAAATGTTTATTATTATCTTTTATTGTTTCATTTTTCATGCTTGATGACATGCTTAAGAAGAAAAATATTTTATGAACTTAAAACTAATGTTTATCACCTGTTGAGTGTTGGCTTATCCTATTATTAGAAATGCTTTTCAGGAGATAGTGTAAAGAAGTGATGGCAAGGTGACGCCAGTACACCTATCATCATAAAAGACCTCACGAAGAAATGTTTCATATTTTCTGTTATGTGTTTCAGTTAGTGGTTTGTAATGAATTGTTTTGAGGAGTTTATTGGAGCCTATATTTATGTTTATGAATTTTAGTGGTTGTGGTTTAGAAGAACTTTATTGGATAAACTTTCAGATGATATTTTTAGCGGCTCTTTCTTACTATGTATGGATGATAAAGTTTATATCCTTTTATTAAAAGTCAATGAAATTATTATAATTTATATGTGTTTTTTGTATGACTGTCTATTCCCGCCCTGTTAATTTGGGCTAAACGGGTCGGGTCGTGACACTTAATTTAATATATTAAATAATTATAAAAATTCCTAAAATTCAATAATTAACTTTAAATTCCAGAAAATATTTAAACCAAACCTTTAAAACCAGTAATCAATCAATCTCATTAAAAATTATCAACCCTCTTAAGTTTATCCAATTAAATAATTAACTTTAATGGTTACTACTAGGTAATCCGAGCCTACGCGGCTATTAACTTAGCTCCGAGGAATATGAAATAAACTTCACGGCCCTAGTTTAATTAAAAAATAATAATCACTTAACACTTAAAATATATTTTAAAATAAATTTTAAAGTATTAAGATTTAAAATTGAATTAAATTAAATCCCCTTAGGCCTTCAACAAATAAAAATAATAGACAACTTCAATAAATTACCTAGTATAAGATATGTCTAAGCCACACAACCTCACACACACACACACTTTAGATGATTTGCTAAAGCAATCAACTCTTGTGTTAGGCTAGACCAATGTTTACTTTCTGCTATTGTGTGTCAAATTTTTATGATTTTTACTACATGTTGGTTTCTATAATTAAGCATAAGATTACCCCTAGATTAAAAATAATTAGAATGCTCACATAATCTTATGTAGGTGGTCATGCTCATATATGACTATAAAATCAAAAGGGGGCAAAATTAAGATTTAATTAACAAAAGTTTTGCAGGTGCTAATCATGATAAGCACCCTTAAAATTAAAAGAGCATGGCCAAGCATGATTGTATTTTAAATTTATAATTTAATATATATAACTGATTGAGATACTGATATTGATATTAATTGCTTAGGATAACTATGCATGTATTTTAGAGTCTTTTAAATTTTTAGATTAAATTAATTTAATTCAAGGCAAGTGTTGTAAAAAATTAACTTTTTGAGATGGGATGTCAAATATCCAACTTAGAATCCAAAAAGGAGAGAACATCCCGTAGGAGATAGTTCTCTTCCATTTGGATATTTAAATTAGGATGAGTTTAATATCTAAAGAGAAAACAAAAACTCCCCTTTATTGAGGAGTTTTGTTTTATTTAGATATATAGACTCAATGAATCCAAGGAGCTTGTAGAAGGATGACGAAGTGAAGATAGAGAGGAATCTTACTCTCAAAATAAATTATATCATACTTAAGGGTAGAATCTGGGCTGTTGTCAGTGCTACCTAATAACTTTTAATTTCTACATACCCTATGTTATAATATTAAGTGACACTTACCACATGAACATTAAATTAGATCAATTAATTTAATTGATTTATTTATATTGGTTGTACAATATGAATGACATATTTTTTCTTGCTTTTTATAGCATGTTGATTTTTGTTTTAGCCTGTGGTCAATGAAAGGCTCGTGAGGGCATGTTAAAACTATTTTTTCTCAAAATTAATTAAAATTATATTCTTAAGCTCATATATAAACTTTAATGACTTAAGAAGTAAGCTCGGAATCACCAAGAGTTCTCATACATACATTTTAATATTTTCTCTTACTTGTTATAAACCTCTCTGATTCTGATAGACCATCTGACCTATTAGGGTGTAGTTATATCAAGAGAATGTTGTGCAATCTCTCGGGAAATTATATATTTTTAAGACTTTTTAAAACTACTTCATATTCAAATGTATACATTCATCGAGTCAATTAGCATGCATGATATTAGAAATAAATTTAAAAGAGTCAAAAAATTTAATTGTATTTTACTTTCAAGCATCAAATCATCCTACATGTGTTAAGGGGATAATTAAGATATTCTCTAGATGTGAGCCAAGATTCTTGAAACTTAATTAAAAAACATCCCTACCACTCTTTCATAAAAGAGATCAGACTCATGAATTTTAAGTTCTTAGGTGGTTAGCTGGCTCCCAGATCTAGGCTAGGGTAAGTTTAGATTTGTATTGCATTAGCTATGTTCTAGATATTATTATTCAATGTCTAATTTAGATTTATGATTCGAGACAGACCCCAAATTATAAGTCACTAACTTCTGGTAATATGATCCTAACATTTTAATAAATTGATTAAATCAAATTATAATATATCTTCAAAACAAAATTTAAAGCCGAACATATAGGGTATAATAGAACATTTTGAATTATTTTAGTATCCCAAAATGCCTCTTACTTCTAGTCTGTTGACCTCCAGAAATAGGTGTTCCAATTTGATTCAATCCTAGTTGAAATTCAAACAACATTCATTTGATATCAATCCTTGAGAATCCTCCAAAAAAAAATTATGTTGTTATTTTAATCGAGAGTATTCATAGGAAATTCAAAGTTTACTATGATATATTTAACTACTAGGGCTTGCTCTCCTAGGAGTTTTAAGAACCTAGATTGATTTTTAAAAAATTAGTTAATCTTCTTTTTGAAAATCAAAATCAATGATGATCATTATCATCATATTCAAAGGGTTGATGGTAAAATATATATTCTTTCATTAGGATGATATATCATTTTATTATCATAACTTTGATTATGAAATTAATGATCATTCATCCAGATTATTATAGTTAAATACTAGATCAATCATCATTTTGACCCTTCACGGTCATATATAATTTTTTCTTAAATTTAATTGTCATAATCAAGATATAACTCACAGTTTCAAAATCTGACCCCATTATGGAATGATATTTTTGCCTCTCGAGGTAATATATCATTCATAATAATATGTTTGATTTTAAAACTAAAATCCTAGAAATTAATTTTTTCCCAAATAAATTTAATTTAAAAATGTTTTACATTTTTCTAATGCTAATCAAAACACCTTTTTCTCTCAAACAAGTTCGTGCGAGAAAGGGGGAGGCGGAGGGCTTCATTCCATTTTGGGTGTATGAATGAGAGGGAGAGAGCGCGGGAGAGTGAGAGTAGTGGGAGAGGTATCCATTAGATAAGGCGAATGGTCAAGAAATGTGATGACATGTGAATAGAAAAAATAATAAAGGGCATATATTTATTTAGCAGTTTGTAAGGTATGATCAAGATGTTATATTAGGAGATTCACAAGTGATACTTATAGTAGTATTATAGATAGACCATTTACTTATAATGAATATTATGTATCTAAAATAGGCCAAAACCATCTGAATGTATCTTTTTTAAGTGGGCTAAATTCTCATAGAAACACTTCGCTTGGGAAATGTACATTTGCTTTGGCAACCTAACATATCATCGATGTTGAGTGTTTGGATTATCTTCAAATACTCATAATATCCTCATATTTGTCTTGAAGCCTATGTGAATATTTTTGCATAGTTGGATAGTTGTCCCATTGACTCCATTCAGTTCTTTGACCAACATTTTAATCAATATTCATTTTCATTGGTAGTCTTAAGTTAGTGCATAAATCACCTAATGGATCTAATTTAGGTTAATATTTGATCTCTCATTATGACATGTTTATTATCATTGACAATAACTTAATTGTTATATACTTATAATACTTATTTTTTATAATTATATATCATATGGTTACAATTAGAAATGCAAATAATCTAAGGGATGTCATCTTAACTCTATTTTTTAAAAAAGCAAGATAAATTTAAGGTCGTATATTTTTTTAAAAAATATTATTTCTTTAAAAGGAACTCATTTTGAATACACACATACACACACACACATACTAAACGTACCTAGTTTTGAAATTCAATCTGATAAATAACCTCTTTCAACCCAACCAACTCAATGGCGGGTTTACCATTTCTTAAAAACATTTACAAATGTATGAGGTGAGCAAATCACTTACTTAGTAGGTCATCCACAACCTACTACTACATAATTCAATATAATTACATAAGGAACAACGATTATATTATTATTTTCAACACGTGAATAATGGATCATGTTTAAAAAGTTGACTATCAAAATGCTTTCATAGCATACTATATATGACAACTTTATATCAGCATCAATTAGATGTTGTAAATATACATATATAATAGTAATATCGTAGACATCACTTGAATAAGACTTCAAAACAGAGATAATATTTCATAGTATCACATGGATATGATTGCATGACATAAGTACTTCACTAAACATGATATCATAATATAAACATCATAACATGAAGTAACATATAATATAACATTCATATTTCTTTATGTCTCCATATAAATTTATTTTCATTTATACCTCAACTTAGTTATCTCTCATCTATCCAAGACATATAGAAGAATTACATATATCATGATTCCTCTTATAACTCCAATTTCACTTAGACCACCACTTGATCATCTCAAATTTGTTCAATATAGTTAGAGGAATACAATAATATCTGTATATACTCAATGTTGGTAAAAATATAATATCATTTTTGATGATATTTTCAACATCAATTTGGGGCTTTTATCATTCTACAACACTTTCAGTTAACACAAAATAATTTGTATGATGCATGAAATGATGTGCATTCAAAATCACCTAGTGAGACTTTGAGTTTTTCTTATAAAAATGCTTATAATTCTCTATTTTATGACATATAAAAAATTATATGGTTGAAAGTTTCATAAACGTATTTAAATTAGATAAAAACTAATAACTTTTACCCAAAATTACCCAATTGAAAAACTTCAATAGGGTAATGGAAGCCTACATCAAGTCAAAACCCATGAACGTCTTAGGACACTTCTTAGTCATGAGCCTATATAGGTAAGGAACCCAATAACTCAAACTTGAGGTTAACCATATGTTGGTGGAATTTTGAAAAATATTAGTTTTCTTTGGGAATTTTAAAATTAAGGTCGAATTCTAATTCTAAAGTTGAATCACCCTGTTAGAAAATGAATATCACCCGAAAGGATGAAAATAAAATTTCATAATGGTGTTCAAACTTAGAATTATGAAACTTATCTTGAATATTATGACCGTATTCTGAAGAGAACTTCATATGGCCCCGGGGGAACAAAATGAAGTTCAATTAAATATCCAATTATAATATTCAAGAAGTACGATCATAGAGTTCACATCCAAAGCCTTATCAAAGAAGGGTGTATCTCCCCAAAGGGAGATAACACCATTCAATGATAATCCTTCTAATGTAATAACGATGATCATTTTGATTTTTCCCAAGGAAGTCTAATAAAATTTTGGAAAATCAATTTTAAAATCAGGTGCGTGTGTGGTTCCAAATCTCCTACGAGCACAAGCCCTCGTAGTTAATTATATCATAGGAAGACAGAGCCCCCTATGAAAAACTCTCGATTAAAATAGTAACGGAATTTTGTTATATATTGTAGGAGTGATATCAAAAATGAATAAATTTTGGAAATTCAAAATGGAATGGATCAAGATTGAGCAGTTATTAATAGAGTTAAAGGAAGAGAGGTAGGGGACACTTTGAGATTTCAGAACCATTCGGAAGTGTCCCAACTTAATCTAAGTGTTGGGTTTTATGTTTTAGGATTGAAATGAAGCTTTAGTTAGATTTAAGCATTTTATTAGAAATTTGGGATTATATTCCCAAAATTTGGGGTCTTATAATCAAAGACATGCCCCGGATCCGAAATCTGATTTGGACACTGGACCACAGTCGTCCGAACCTAACTAATGCAGTGCAAGGTCTGGACTTACCCCGCTTGCATTGGGGAGCCAGCTAACCACCTAAACAATTTAAAATAGATGAGTCTGATCTTTTATGAAAGAGTGGTGGGGACGTTTTATTTAAAGTTTTGGAAAGTTGGGGCCGACATCTAGAGATTTTCTTAATTGGCCCCTTTGACTTATGTTAGGTGCAAAAATGCTAAAGACTAATGCAATTAAAATTTTGACTCTTTAAGTATGTTCTAATGCAATGTGTGCTGGTTGATAACTTCAAATCAGATATGTCTGAAATTTTAAAAACAGGCTTAGAAAATAATTTTTTTAGAAGACTGGACTTCCCCAGGTTCGACACCTTGTCCTCATAGGTTAGTCTATCCGGACACTACCCGCAGGCAGGGAAGGGTCTAAAGCAAGGAGAGAGTAATACAGAAATATGCATGCGACCCCGGGGTCGACCCCCGGCTAATTCCCTAAATTAGTTATCTTTCTATATTATTTAGACTCACTAGAATTTTAAACTTTAAAATTTTGAGTATCAAACTTTCACACCCTTACGAGTCTCACGAGTCCAGGCGAAAACAAAAGTGGCACACAAACGCCAAAAAGCTAAGAAAAATAGGCAATCCTAAAGGTAATCATCTCAACACATCAAATATAAATGAATTAATTAATAAATGTCCATAGGCAAAGTTGCATTGCTTATTACAAACCAGGGTCTTGCAGAAAGTAAGTGGTCGAGCACCATCGACAATAACCCGGATTCCAAACCTAGTAATGACGCAAGTAGTTTTGAGTGGTATACTCTTTGTCTTCAAGCCTTCAACCTTTTTCTTCTTTGGGCTCTTTTTCTTCGGGCTCCTTAGATTCTTCGTAGTAGGCTACCCAAATGGATAAGAGGGCACTTCCTTTGAGGGGAAGGTCACTCTTTCCTCTTTGGGTAGGGAAGAAGTGTGATCCAAAATTGGATCTCCAAATAGAAAAGGGCCACTCCCCTAAGGGGTGTCCTTTTCTCTTCGGAGTCCAAGCTTTGGACCTATGTATCCCAACTCAAAATCTATCTTTTACAACACTTACCACTTAATTATACAAATTACATTTACATCAAATCAAAATTTTAGACTCTCCTGCAGGGTTATCCTAAGCAGTTAATAAATCAAAAGTATTTATTCCCAAGCAGTTATATATGTGCAGAAAAGAAATTAAACAAACTGGCCACGCTCCTTTTTATTTGGGGGCTTTAGCATCTAAAGCACCTGTGCAAGCATTTATAACAATTGACATTTTTTTTATTTAGCCCCCTTTTTATTGCCCTGCATGAACGTGGCCACCTGCAGAAAACTGTGTGAATATCCAGATCGTACCTATCATAGGGGTAATCTAGTCGTCAAACACATCAACCATCCACAGAGTGCAGAAAAGTAAACAGACACAGCAAAGCAATTTCATCCACAACATGTAGTGAAATCACAAAAAACCAAACACTGGCCTAACCTAGATCTAGAGTTGGTTATCCTAGTAAACTATCTAAAGTGTGTGTAAAAGGTCGTGTGGCTAGGGTAGATCCTAATATGGGTAGTTAATTAGAGTTGTCTAAAATTCAGGGTTGATTAAGGCTTAAAGGGGAATTTAGATTAAAGTTTGAGTATTAATAGATTAAGGATTTTAATTAAATATATTTTAAAACTTAATTGATTACTACCTTTGTTTCACACTGAGGTCGTGAAGTTTATTTCACCTTCCTTGGGGCTAAGCTAATAGCATCGTAGGCCTGGGTTACCCAGTAGTAATCGGGGTTGATTAGATTAACTTAAGTTAGTTGAAATTGGGCAAGGTAGATTAACAATAAGGTGAGTTGTTTACTGATTTTAAAGGATTGGTTAAGAATTTTATTAGCCTATTAAGAAAAATCTGGAATTTGTAGAAGTTAATAGATTTTAGAGGGTTATCCGGATATGTTAACTAAGGGGTCAAATTTTAATTTTTAAAATTAGAGTTAATCTTAAGGGTTTCATATTTTTAATAAATACTAGACCTAATTATGAGTTGTTAGACAGGTGGCACACTCAATGTGGAGTTTTCTATCAAAAGTTATGATTTTTAGAAATTTTAACCCGTTTTTAACCTAAGGTTGACCAAGGATGTTGACTTTTTGACTTTGACCAGATTTTAGGGATTTGACATTTTTAGAAAATACTATATTTTAATTAGAGTCATTAGCCACTGAGTTTGCTTGATTTGAAATTTTCTACAATTTCTAATGAATTTTACAAGTTAAGGTATTTACTAGAATTTTTTACTTAGCTTAATTAAAGGGTCCCTTTTAATGATTTGAACCCAAATGAGTCCTAAACTTCTTGAAATCAACCCCAAAGATCAGAAAAGATCTAAGGGGATATTATCAAGTGTTTAAATATTTTTTTGTGATTTTTAATGATTTTTAATTAATTAATATTAATTAAAATTAAATTAAGGTGGATTATAAAGCTAAATTAATAGGATTTTAATTTTTACTGGTTAAGGGATCAATTAGGGTCAGTTAGGAGTATTTTAAGAAATTTTACGAATTAAACTTGATTTATTAGAATTTTATTAAGGCCAAAGGGATGATTCTAAGGGGGAATACTATGGCTCCTATTTGGTGAACCAAATGAGCTCCAAATCTGATGAGATTTGGACCATGGGATCACCTGATCCCAGGGCCTAAACACACCAAATTTGGGCTCAAATGGAATATTCTAAGGTGGCTAACAAAGCCACCTAAGGTGATCTCTAAGTCACATTTAAAAAATCATAGGGAGATATCCTAAGCTTGTATTGGGGTAAAATCATTGGCTCTAAACTCCCTATCCTACACATCATCATCACATAGAAAATCATACCCTAAATCTCATTGGAAAGGTTTAAATCCTATTTTGAATTTAAGGGTCAACCCATGACCCTTATACTCAAAATTAGGGGATAATGCCCTTAAACATCTCAAACAGGGGAGATAAAATTTGGACATGTCAGGGACATGCTCAAATTCAATCTCCCAAAATTCCAGGTCCTGGGAATTAAAATAAAGCAATAATTGCAATAATTCAAATAACACCATTACTAAAATTAAACTTAACACAGATGCAATCAGGACCTAGAACCATAGGACTTTTGTAGGTCTCTCTGAGACCTTTCCAATGAGCCTAAAAACACCTAAATTGGTCAAGTGTGCAGTGAAATATCAATTTTTAAAGATCCTATGAATTTTCTGCAAATTTTAATCCGGCCATTACATAGTCAGCTGCGCTTTACACGCGGCGCGTCACGATTGGCGGGGCAATCATTGGCGCTGACCCGGATAACGGTCGAATTAACCGTAGTCGTCGAATGGAGGATCAGACGGCTAGGATCAAATGGGCTCCGAGACCGCGGGATCTAATCCGTGTCGTTGATTAGAATCAACGGCTAGGATTTCATCTTCAACCTCCCACATGAACCCGAGACCATGAACCTTCTCCGGCATGATCCAGGCGATCCGGCTAGCAAACTTCGATGAAATTTCACATGGAGGATCAGGACAGAGGAACCTCCAATCCAACGGTGGAGATCCGCTAGGGTGAAAGTTTCCTTCACACTTGACCAAACTACCTAACTAGGGAGCTCGAAATTGAAAGATTACCGCAGAGAAGGTCTCAACGGATGAGCTTCTCTATCAGGAAGCTTCAGGGGGTGATGGCGAGCAGATCTCCTTCAGACGTCAGGACTGGAGGACGGCCGGAGGTACGACTTCGAGCGGGACGCCGAGAGCTTTCACCAGAGTTCTCTTGAACGGATCGAAGGAACCATTTGGGAAGCTGGGGGAAGATGCTGGGAGGTCGAAGGAGCTATGGGGAACGATTTGAATTGTTTAGGATCGAATGGCGATGTCTGGGGAGCACTACCCTATTCATCCACCTCCCGCTAGCTTGGACGGCCAGGATTGAGCTGGAGGGGCTGCGGATTGACGCCAGGTGGAAGGGGACATCGTCCTAGATGGCTCGTGAGCGTCAAGCCGGCGAACCACAACCTTTGGAAGGCTTTGGGTCAGGATTGGCCTGGGGGGACCACCGGAGCTTGTTCTCCATTGGTTCCGACCGCCGTCGGCCAGGGTTTGGGTCGGGTTGACCTGGAGAGAATGATGGAGACATGCTGGAGTCGAGGGTGAGCTCAATTGGGCCTGGGGAGGTTCAAATCGATTTGGTGGCTTGATCGGACCCAAACCTGCTCGGTTCGGGTCGAATTGGACTCAACCCAGGTCAGGCCAGACCCTGGGCTTGATGTGGGAAGTGGGTCTGGGTCTGGTGCACCCAATGCAAGTGGAAATTGGGTTCAATTGGATCTGGGTTCATAGATGGCTCGGGTCCATATGGTTTTGGCCACTTTGAGCTAGCCTAAAACCTGACCCAAGTCAGCCCAAGGCATGGGCTGGCTAGAGGAGATGTGTTGGACCTAGGGCCACCTATTAGAGGTGTTGATCAAGTTCAATTTGGCTTAGGGCAAGAATTGGCTCAATCCCAAGTGGTTTTGGTCACTTGGGTTAACCTAACTCTTGACCCAAGTGAGCCCAAGGGCTGGGCTGGTCAAGGGAGGTGCATTGGGTCAAGGGGGACCCAATGACACCTTGATTTGGATTCAATTTGATTAGGGTTGAGAGATGGTTCAAAGGAGACCTCTCTTTGGTCACTTGGGTCAAGCCAAAAGGCTAACCCAAGTGAGCCCAAAGCTTGGGTCTCCAAGAGGGGTCTCTTGGGTGCCCAAAGAGTCACCCCTTGTGTTCAAAGGGAATTGGAATGATCTTGGTCAAGTGGTCTATGTGGAATGAGGTGTATATGTCATTTGGTCAACTTGGTTGACTTGGTCAACCAAGTTGACTTAGGGCCAAGAGTTGGGTCACTTGAAATCTATTTGATCATATGAGTCTAATGGGTGAGGCATCAAAGTGTAGAAAGGTCATTTAGGTCAAAATGACCCTTAAGGGGCATTAAGGTCAAAATGGGTAGACTTGGTCAACCAAGTTGGCCCATGGTTGGAATTGAGTCAAAGGGGTTCTAAAAGTCAAGTCTAGGTCAAAAGTCCAAAAATCTCCTTAAAGGACATTTTGGTCATTTTGGCCTTGAGTCAATTCAGGGCCAAATTGAGTCTGGAAAGATGTAGACTATTGTTCAATAAGTCAAAATCAAGATATTGGAGATGGTCAACCTCTTTGACCAAGGTGGACACATTGTCAACCTCTTTGACCAAGGGGGACCCATATTTAACCAAAATCATAAAGAAACACTAAACCTAACACTGTCCAAATCAATTCTTTTGCTCTCATAATTTGTTTAAAATGGTTTATAATTCTTATTAGAGTCATTTGAAATAATTTCTCATGCATATTCAGCTCATTTGACTAAAGTACCAAAATTACCAAAGTGCCCTTTATGCCTCTACTTTAGGCCCCTAAGCCAAATTCTTTCATTTGGCTTTGACAGGAAGTCTAAGTTGTCTAAACTCACTTAAGGATCATCCCTAACTTGTGGTTAATTCATGTTAATCATGGCTAAGGTAAATTTACCAAAGTACATCGGTACTCCTATCCATGGATTTATAGGGTCAATCTCATGCATTTGGTCAATGGTTTGAGTAAAGATGACCCAAGACCACTCAAGGAACACCAAGACTCATTCCTAACCCATAGTAAACAAAATTTAGCCATGGTTATGTCATGATTCCCAAAATGGCCCTAAGGTTTGTTATTTTAGGCTACTTTCTTGCTGGCTTTAGAATTATATCCGAATGCCTTGTAACCATTCAAGGATTACTTTAGCAACCCCTTACCCATGGTTAGATAAAAAATTCTTAAATTTCCCCTAGGTGACTACCATTGCCTTGCCTATGTTTAACTATTTAGACCCAAACTATTTTCCCTTGAAATCTGAACACCCTGCCTTAGCTCCCCTTGGTAGGCCAACCCATTTGGGCTAACCTAAGTGGGTTAAATAGTGTGAATCGGTTTAACTTAAAGAGCTCAAAACCCAATCCAACCTAATCTCAGCTAATCCAACCAAATTCAAAGCCTCTACTAGCTTCCCTGAACATTATAAAGACCCCTCCAGCTCAACCAATCAATTGTTTTGACTTAAGAAGTTAGTTTAAACTAGTGTCAAACTACCCATGTGAGCTCAGTCCATAGAATTACATATCCATCTAGCATTCAACCCTATGAAAGACTTATGACATTTGCACAAACTCTTTTGGATGTTTGTTGATCATTTATGTCATCTCCAACCGCTTAGCATGGTCCGAATTCCATCTAGATTCATTTCAGAAATTCTATAAATTGGGATGCATCCAATCAATATATGTGTGTGAAAATCCTTGCGCGCATTCCTCTATGTGAGTGTGATATCTTATTTTTATTTAGTAAAATATTTTCATCAACTTAAAAGAAATTTATTTATTTTAAATGAAATCTAATAACCAACAACTAATTATTTTTAAATAAGATTTAAAATAATATATATATATATATTTCAAGATAGAAGAATGAATTATTAATTGCTATTTAACAAGGTAATTGAAAATATATAGTGCCATTATAATGTATTCGAATTTTTATATTTGAATTAATTTGATTAAAAATATTCGAAACCCCACCAACCCTCTGTTTCTTCACCAACCCATTTAGTCGCGATAGGTTCCACGATCGCTTAGTCCACTTCATATGCAAGTCATTTCATAGGCTTCTCCCGTTTCTTCGAACAGTTCCTCTGAAGAGAGGAGAGAGAGAGAGAGAGAGAGAGAGAGCGATATGGCCGGAGTGAAGTCTGGTGTGCGTGCCGTTGTGGCAAAATCCGTTGAAGCAGATGCTGAGTGAGATGGCGACGGCGAAGTCCGCGGCGCCGACGTCGTCGAGATTCGCCCTCGACCACCTTGCAAGCTTGAGCCCCGCCGAGACCTAAGATCTCTTGCTTAGAAACCGTCCCCTCCCGGCCCTCGTCACCTACAGGTCCATCTCCTCTGCTCACTCAGGAACATTCAATGCTTAATCTTCAACACTTATTTTTTTTTGTCTTGGGAATCTCTTACAATGGAGTAACTCTTGGTTCCTCTTCTACAGTAGAGGTGATCTAGAATTAGGAAACCTGGAGGTGTGCTTTGTGGAATTCTCTTTAGTGGGGAGTGGCCAATATTGAGCAGTCATGTACTTGGAAAAAAATGACTTTCTGAATCCTAAGCGATGAAATGTGGAGACATAGATTTAAAGACATATAAACTCTGGGGCAACTTCAGTTTACTTCTGACGCATGGGAAGTTGGCTGTAAAAGCTAATGTGACCCTGAATGTATCTCCACCTTTAATACAACACTCATAGGAGTTGCTCCCGCATGATCCCCATGGGAAGTCGGTTTGTTAAAAGAAACGCGACGCTGGGGGGTTAAGAGCACATGAGGACTAGAAGGCCTCCGAAACCCTGGAATTGTGGATGCAAGAAATAAGAAATCTTGAAATAAGAGTTGAGAACCTGCGTTTGTAATCGAGTCATGGTCTATTTGTGC
>NW_021319548.1:250980-301274 GCF_001605985.2 Dendrobium catenatum | reverse complement strand
TATATGGTGTCATAGGAAAAGGTAAAATAGTGAAATATGAGGTTCTTAATGAGATATGAACTCCATCCTTCATTTGAGAAGAAATATGAGGTTCTTAACGAAATAAATGAGCAACTATAGATCAATTGCTATATATCAAAGTTTTTTGGAGGCATATCAGAGGATGAAGGTTTCATTTCATTTCATAATGTTTTATTGTGAAAGACATGGACTTTTAATAGCTGCACTACCATTATATTATATATGAAACAGGCTTGAGTTTCTTTTCAAATCTTAACCATTCATTTTACTCTTCTAATCTAATGTAAAATATTATATATCCTTTCAATTTATAATTAATCTAATATTATTTAATAATATTGAATTATTAACGTTGAATCTCATCATCAAGTAATCAACGCACCTTCTCTTCACTGTTTCATATATATTCAAAGTCAATTTCAAATAAATTAATTGAGTTTAGCCAATTTATCTTTGTGATAATTACATCGACTTTCTATTCATGTCAATCATAAGATGAAATTAGAATAGTATAGTTAAAATAATTTGCAACTATAATTATTTTTTTTCATAAATATTTTTGATTTAATAGTGTATCTACCAATACAATTTTTATGTAATAGTGTATCTAACAATATCTAAACCACTGAATAATTATGCTAATTCTCATATTGAACAATAAAAAGCCACATGTTTTGAAAGTAGAGGTAAGAAGAAAGAAAATAGTATTAATTTCTTAGTAAGTTATGTCTTAAGCAAGCTATAGTGCAATCATAGTGCCCATCATTAAACAATCAAAAAAAATATATGAGATGGTTTATGAGTATACCGAAGTTTATGATAAGCTTGTTAATATGGGTATTTCAAACTAAATCAATCAAATCCATAATTCAAATCAAATCTAGATTTCCAGAGTAAATTTCAAAGTTAAAGACATATATCCTTAAAGCCTTTTTGAGTTATTTTTCAATCTCTTCAAAACCCACACAAATAATCTCTGATTCATGATCTGTCAATTGCATATTGATTATGCATGTCCCTAGGATATACGCTTCAAATTTGAACTTAATCTGAGGCATCTAACTTAAAAAACTAAATTAATTTTCAAAGGTTGTAAAACCCTTAAATATTTACAACTATGCCACCAAATTCTCCACCTTGTGGAGTTTGACATTGGGACCTTCCCTAAGACATTTTATCATGTTCATAGCTTTTGTTATGACATGTTGAGAACAAAACTACATTTTGGTGGACTCGATTTGACCACTAGTTAATCAGGGGTCAAGATGACCAAAATGCCCCTTAAGGGAAAAATTGAAGTTTCCTTCAATCTTCAACTTCACCTAGGAAAATCAGACCCTCCTCTAATGCATCATTAAGACCATTAGGTGTGCATTGGACTCAAATCTAGTCCTAGTTGACCAAATAGCCCCTTAATGGTCCAAATGTTTATTTTGACCATAATGATCATTTTAATCTATGAGACTATATCCATTGGTTTCCATTTATCAAATCAAACTTGTTGGGCCCAAACTGAATCCCTAGTCTGATATTTTTTTACCAAGTCAACCACGGTTCACTAGATCATTTATTAAGCTCTACATACATTGAATTGAACTTCAAAAACATTCAAACCTTATCAAAATCTCTTGACCACTTTTCCTAATGAATTGGAGTTGACTAGTCACCCTGACCCACTCATCAGTTGACTTGGTCAACCATACCCATGTCTAGTCAAACCAAGTTTACATATGGTTAAATCATTATATGCAATTAATTTAAACTATCCAACCCCTTTACATTACTCAATTGCATGCTTTGATCATTCCAAAATTCACCATGGGTTAACTCATCATTAAATTGATATAGTCAACTCATCATACTTGACCAAACAAAGTCAAATTAGACCCACTTCTTGCATATTTTTAAATTAAACCCATTGAACCCTCACAACCACTCCAATACATAATTCAAGTATCACCAAGCCTACCGTAAGTCAAACTCTAGTTAGTTTGACCAAGTCAACTTACAAAAAATTGGTTAAACCTCTCTCTATATATGCACTATTCCATGGGTCTAACCACTAAGACGCTTTGCAACCCATCCCAATGGCACCAAGTCATCACTTGGTTTCCACTTCTCCAGTGGTTGAATGTTTGACCATTCAAATAATCAACAAAGCACCTTTAATAGGCTTAAGTGGTCAAATCACTTAGCACAAGCCCATTCCCTCCATTCCAGCCCCTTTAACATGTTCTAGAACGTTCCTAATCACATCTTAAGCCCACCTAAAACTTGGTTCAAGCCCAAATATCCTCTAATCATTTCACATGCGTACAAAGGACAAAACCTTCTTTATATGTCATTGTCCTCTTGTCCTTTTATTCTCTCCCTCTATGACCGTTTGGGATAGATGGCAAGCATCAAGGGAACATGCCAAAGAAATTCTAGCCATTGAATCCATCCATGGCTTTTGAATATACAAAAATGAGCCCTAATAACTCTCATTCTTGATATTGCATTCTCTCACTTCACTCTAGCTCCCAAAGCCTGACTTAAGTTTCATTTGAGCTCCCAATAATCCCCTCTCCACTTCCCAAGTTGAAACTAGCCAGTCAAACCTCACTGGTGACTAGATTCCGTCCACACTGACCCCAAGTCCATCCAAACTCAAGAGCTCTCAATCCACAGATTTTCGGACCATAGTTTCTTCAAGGAAAACTTACGAGGACAGTCTACAAGCTCAATCAAATAAAAAATAATCGAATCCAATGGTCAGATTAAGATAAATTTGAAACCCTAGGTTAAAACACTTAGGATAATTTAACTTTAAATTAAGAGCTTTTTAATCTTTTAAAATGCCTCCACATGATTTCTGTTAATGTGCTTGATATATGTTTAAAAATTAATGTAAATATATAGCGTATTTGTGGAGAAAAAAATAAGTTTTTGATTTTAGGGCTTTTTTCGTTATCCAGTTAAGATGTATGAAATATCAACCATTGATTTCTTAATCAACGACTGAGATATCATCTTTTCGCACTTTAGTCCAACAGTGCGAAAGCTCCCATCGGTTGGAACCTTCGTTTAGCTGAATCCCAGCCATCGATTCAAAACCATGCTTGATTCAACGGTCACTACGGGCTACTGATGTGGTTAAGTCAAAACCGTATTGTTTGAACCCGAGTCGCCACCATCTAATGATTAGTAGTTAATGCCCGCCGCAGTTTCCTTAATTACTAATGATTGTGAGCAGCACAATTATTAGTAATTAATGCGCCGCCGACCAATGATTACCCGCAATTTTGAATTAGACAATCTGAAGTTGAGGCGTGCTCCCCGCCACTGCCAGCATTGTAAGTTTAATTTCAAAGGTTTTTAAGTAATTTTAAACTCATTTAATTAACCAAAAAATTAAAATCATTAAATTTTATTTTCATTCAAAAAATTAAGTATTTTATATCATTTCGCTCAAATTTTTATGAACTTTTATATAAAATTAAATTTATTTTAAAATATTTTATATATTTTAAATAAAATTTATTTGGATTTTAATTAATATTCAATTAAATATAAATCCAAATGATTTCAAATTTTGGGTAAAATTATTTTAAGTCATTTCTCATCTCCCTTAAATTTTCCAAAATTATTTGAATTATATTTTAATATTATTTTACATTCATAAAATTCAAGGTTTATGTTTTAATATCTAATTTTGCAAAATTAGTTTTAATTATATGCTTTAAGTATTTTAATGTATTTGAATAATTTCTAAAATTTTAAATAGAGCTTAACTTGATTGAATGGATTTAATGAGGAATAATCAATGAGCAATTACTTTTCTAATTGTTCATTGATTATATCAAATTTACAAGCATTAAACCCTTAACTTAAGAAAATTAAAAGCTCCTCAGCTAGACTTCAATTTTGAGCTTAATTTAATTTTAAAGGAAAATTAATATTTCATTAATTTAATTAATTAAAAATAATTTTAAAATTCCAAAATATTTTGAAACACTTGAAAACACTTTCGTGAGTCATTCCTGACCTTTGAGAGTGATTTCAAGAGATTTGGAATTATTTGGATCAAAACTCTTAATTAAATAATTTAAAATTTTATTTAATGATCAGGCTTTAAAAATTCATAACTAATTCAAAAAAAATTTAAATTAAGCGAACTCAAAGGCGTTGGACTACATTTAGGGTCTAGTATTTATTAAAAATGTCAAACATCTAAAAATCAATCAATGTTAAAAATTCAAGTTTTCATTTAACTTTATTTCAAGTTTCAACTCAAACTTCAAAATTTCATAATTTAATCTAAAAAAATCCAATTCCAGCAAACTTAGTTTCTAATTACTCATCTTAAGGTATAGTATTTATGGCAAATATTAAAATTTTATAAATTAACTTAATGTGAAAAGTCAAAATTTTACCCCTTAATTTAATATATAAAATAATTCTAGAAAATCCTAAAATTCAATAATTTACTTTAAATTTCAGAAAACATTTAAACCCAACCTTTAAAACCAGAAATCAACCAATCTCATTAAAAAGTATCAACCCTCTTAAGTTTAGCCAATTAAATAATTAACTTATAATGATTATTATTATGTAATTCGGGCCTACGAGGCTACTAAGTTAGCTTCGAGGAAGGTGAAATAAACTTTACGTCCCTAGTGTAAATAAAAATAGTAATCACTCAATACTTTAAATATATATTAAAATTAATTCTAAAATATTAAAACTTAAACTTGAATCAAAATACCCTTAGGCCTTCATTAATTAAAAATAATAGACAACTTCAATAAATTACCTAGTATAGGACATTTCTAAGCCACACAACCTCACACATACACTTTAGATTGTTTGTTAGGACAGCCAACTATAGTATTAGGCTAGAACGATGTTTACTTTTTGTTGTTGTATGCCGAATTTTCATGATTTTCACTATATATTGGTTGTTATAATTAAGTGATGTGATAGTTTATTTAAATGTTAATGCAATTTGTGAATTGATGTTACATGTATAAGATTACCCCTAGGTTAGGAAGAATTGGGATGCTCACATAATCTTTTGCTGGTTTTTATGCTCATACAAGACTATACAATCAAAGGAGGGCAAAATTAAGATTTAATTAACGAATTTTCTGCATGCATGTGCTAAGCATGATGAGCGCCCTTAAAATTAAAGGGGAATGGCCAAGCATGGTTATGACTTAAATTTAATGAATTCAATATATATAACTGATTGAGATGTTGATATTGATATTAATTTCTTAGGATAACCATGCATGTATTTTAGAGTCTTTTAATTTTTGAGATTAAATGTAATTTAATTCAAGTCAAGTGTTGTAAAAAGTTGACTTTTTGATATGGGATGTCAAATATTCAACTTAGAATCCAAAGAGAA
The DNA here is from genome assembly GCF_001605985.2 of Dendrobium catenatum. NCBI lineage: Eukaryota > Viridiplantae > Streptophyta > Magnoliopsida > Asparagales > Orchidaceae > Dendrobium > Dendrobium catenatum. The sequence continues at coordinate 295,861 of NW_021319548.1, read as the reverse complement.
TGGAATATTTCTCAGGAGAGAGTTCTCTTCCATTTGGAGATTCAAATTATGATGAGTTTAATATCCAAAGATAAAACAAAAACTCCTTCTCGGGGAGGAGTTTCTTTTCATTTAAATATCCAAGCTCAATGAATCCAAGAAGCTTGCACGAGAAAGGAGTGAAGATAGAGAGGAATCCAACTCTCAAAATCACTTATGTTAAACTTAACAGTAGAATTTGGGTTGTTGTCAGTGGCACCCAATAACTTTTAATTTCTACATATCCTATATTATAATATTAAGTGGCACTTGCCACATGGATATTAAGTTAGATCAATTAATTTAATTAGTTTATTTGCATTGACTGTACAATATAAATGACATATTTTTCTAGCTTTTTTTATAATATGTTGATATTTATTTTAGCTTGGAAGCAATCAAAGGCTTGTGAGGGTACGCTAAAACTACTTCTGCTCAAAATTAATTAAAATTGTTAAGCTCACTAATAAACTTTAATGACTTAAGAAGTAAGCTCATGATCACCGAGAGTTCTCATGCATACATCTTAATATTTTATCTTCATTGTTATGCACCTCTACGATTCTGATAGAATATTTGACCTATTAGGGTGTAGTTCTATCAGGAAATTTTGTGCAATCTCTCTGGAAAAATATTATTTTAATCTTTTTTTTTAACTGGATCATATTCAAATTTATATATTTACCGAGTCAATTAGCATGCATTACATTAGAAATAAATTTAAAAGAGCAAAAAAATTTAATTTCAAGCATCAAATTGCCCTACTTGTGTTAAATGGAAAATTATGATATGCTCTAGATGCCAGCCACGATTCTTTAAACTTAATTAAACAACATCTCTACCACTCTTTCATAAAAGAGACCAGACTCATGAATTTTAGGCGCTTAGGGGGTTAGCTGGCTCCATGATCTACGCTAGGGTAAGTCCATATTTGCATTGCATTAGCTAGGTTATGACTTTTATTATTCAATGTTTAATTTAGATTTATGATTTGGGGCAAACCCGAAATCATATGTCTCCAACTTTCGGTAATGTTATCCCAACATTTTAATTAATTGATCAACTCAAATTAAAATATCTTTTCAAAATAAAATTTAAAGCCATTACATAGGGTAGAACAAGGCATTTTTGAATTATTTCAGTATCCCAAAATTCCTCCTTCTCATCCATTAACCTCCAGAAATAGGTGTTCCAATTTGATCCAATCATAGTTGAAATTCAAACATCATTCCTTTGATATCAATCCATGAGAATCCTCCAAATAAATTTTATTTCGTTATTTTAATCGAGAGTATTCGTTGGAAATTCAAAGTTTCCTATGATGTATTTAACTAAGAGGGCTTGCGCTCATAGGAGATTTAAGAACCTAGATTGATTTTCAAAAATTAATTAATCTTCTTTGTGAAAATCAAAATCAATGACGATCATTATCGTCATATTCAAAGGGTTGATGGTAAAAGGTATCTTTTTTTCTTAGGAAGATATATCATTTTATTATCATAATTTTGATTATAAAATTAATGATCATTTATCCATATTATTATAGTTGAATACTAGATTGATCATCATTTTGACCCTTTAGGGTCATATATAGTTCTTTCTTGAATTTGATTGTCATAATCAAGATGGAACTCACAATTTCGTAATCTGAAACCATTTAGGAATGATATTTTTGCCTCTCGAAATGATATATCGTTCATAATGACATGCTTGATTTCAAAATTAAAATTCCAAAAAATAAAAGTTTCCCAAAGAAATTTAATTTGAAAATGTTTTACATTTTTCTAATGCAAAGAAAAGCTCCTTCTTCTCTCAAACAAGTTTGTGAGAGAAAGGGGGAGGTGGAGGGCATCATTTCACATAGGTTGTGAAAATGAGAGGAAGAGAGTGCATGATAGTGAGAGTAGCAGGAGAGGTATCCATTAGATAAGGCGAATGGTCAAGTAATGCGACTTCATGTGAATATGCAAAATAATAAAGGGCGTAGATTTATTCTACAGTTTGTAAGGTATGATCAAGATGTTGTGTGAGGAAATTCACAATCGATACTTATAATAGTAGTATAGATATACCATTTACTTATAATGAACATTATGTATCTTAAATAGGCCAAACCCATATGAATGTATCCTTTTTAAGTGGGCTAAATTCTTAGAGAAACACTTCGCTTGGGAAATGTACATTTTCTTTAGCAACCTAGCATATCATCGATGCGAGTATTTGGATTCTCTTCAAATACTTATAATCTCCTCATATTTGTGTTGAAGCCTATGTGAATATTTTTGCATAGTTGGGTAGTTGTCCCATTGACTCTCATTCAGTTCTTAGACCAACATTTTAATCAATATTCATTTATATTAGTAGTCTTAAGTTAGTGCATAAATCACCTAATGGGTCTAATTTAGGTTTATGTTTGATCTCTTATTATGAAATGTTTATTATCATTGCCAATAACTTAGTTATTATATACTTATAGTAATATTTTTTTATAATTATATATCATATGGTTATAATTAGAAATATAAATAATCTAAGAGATGTCATTGTAACTCGATTTTTTAAAATAAAAAAAATTAGCAAGATAAATGTAAGGTCATATATTTTTTTAAAAATATATTTTTTCATTAAAAGGAACTCATTCTGAATACACACACACACACACATACTGAACATACCTAGTTCTGAAATTCAATCTCATAAATAACCTCTTTCAACCCAATCAACTCAATGGGGGTTTTACCATTTCCTAAAAACATTTACAAATGTATGAGGTGAGCAAATCACTTACTTAGTAGGTCATCTATAATGTACTACTACTTAATTCAATATAATTACATAAGGAACAACAATTATATTATTTTTAACACATGAATAATGGATCATGTTTAAAATGTTAACTATCAAAATGCTTTCATAACATACTATATGTGACAACTTTATATCAACATCAATTAGATGTCATAAATATACATATATAATAGTAATAGTGTATACATCACTCGAATAAGACTTCAAAACTTAGATAATATTTCATAGTATCACATGGATATAATTGCATGACATAAGTACTTCACTAAACATGATATTATAATATAAACATCATAACATGAAGTAACATATAATATAACATTCATATTTCTCTATGTTTCCATATAACTATGTTTTCATTTATACCTCAACTTAGTTTTCTCACATCTATCCAAGACATATGGAGGAATTACATATATCCTGATTCCTCTTATAACTCCACTTTCACTTATGCAACCACTTGATCATCTAACATTTGTTCAAGATAGTTGGAGGAATACAAGAATATATACATATACATGTAAGGGCCCTTACAACTTCACTTGTAGTGCACATCAACATTCACCAAATTCTTTACATCTACCACATTCACCCACCATTCTCCCCCTTTCATCACATAATTTCAAGCACATGAACATGAAAAAAAACAATACTTGTAATTTGAATCAATAACACATGAACATTAATATTTTAAATATGTATAGAAACAACATCAATATTTTTAGCATGTAAGAACATTAATATCAATAGTTTCAACATATGCAAGTAGTATTAACATATTGTAGGAATCACATAGAATACTTGCTTGTATGATGACTGTAGTATTTTTGAGGAAAATAGTCGCACATATGCTCAATGTTGGTAAAATATAATATCATTCATAGATGATGTTTGCAACATCAATTTGGGGCTTTTATCATTCTACAACACTTTTAGTTAAAACAAAATAATTTGTATGATGCACATTTAAAATCACATGATGAGACTTTTAATTTTTCTTGTAAAAATGCTTATAATTCTCTATTTTATGACATAACAAAAGTTTTATGGTTGAAAGTTTCATAAACATATTTAAATTAGATAAAAACTTATAACTTTTACCCAAAATTACCCAAGTGAAAAACTTCAGTAGGGTAATGGAAGCCTACATTGAGTCAAAACCCATGAACATCTTAGGACACTTCCTAGTGAGCCTATAAAGGTAAGGAACCCAATAACTCAAACTTGAGGTTAACCATTGATCAAACCTTAAATTGCCTAAAACTATAAAATAACCCTAAACCTTAGGTAACCCATGAGCTTATGACTTAGTTAGAAATCTAATGTCATTCATGGAATAAACCTATAATACACAATAAAATAATGTTCAATTGTACCTATTCTGACCTGGTCCATTAAGTTTGGGTATTAAAACTTCTACATTATTTTTTTCATGTATGTGAGTGTTTTATGAATATGTAAATGCACGAAATCTATTATGAAGCGGGTCCCAGGGGTTTGTATGCATGAACAAAAAAATCTTAAAATTTTTTCATGGGAGTATCATGAAAACAGGGTAGTTGGCATCGTTGCATTGTTCTCTTAAAATAAGAGGAGCACTAAAATGCTAGGTTGGGATTGGCGACAGTGTGCTCTATGTTAAAAGCACTTCAATACTGTTATATAGAGCATTGTGGCGCCAAGAAAATTTATATAAAATTTTAAAAATTCATTTTGCCAAATTTCTCCCTCTAAGCGAGACAGTCGACATAGAGAGAGATTTTAGAGAGATAAAATCTATTTGGGTTAGGGGTGTCAAAACGGGTCTGCGGGTCGGATTCGGGTTGAACTCGGATTGACCCGGATCAAAACGGGTTGAACCTAACCCTACTCGTTTTCACAAACGGGTCAGGAAATCTAACCCGGACCTGACCCGCACGGGTTAAAGGTTGACCCGACCCGACCCGCGAACCCCGGATGTGCTTGCAAATTGAGGTCGTCGAACGCGCTTACGAACATAGAATTGAGGCCGTCCGATGGCTTAACGCCTTGAGTGTGACGGCGGTGAGGCCAGCAGTGACTGGTCTGGAAGTTGGAGTCCAGATAGCTGAACGCCTGTAGTGGTCGTCTGACGTTGCGACAGAGCAGATGTCTTGCCGGATACTGGACAACCGGAGCGATGGACGCAACAGACCGCTCAACGGACACCTAACGCGGGACGACGACATGATAAAGTGACGTGTCAGAGATACGGATTGGACGCTTGATGCGGCAGACCACAGATGGCGACGTGACAGACCGATAGATGGGTGAGGCGGGAAATTGAATTTCACGGGTCAAATCGGGTTGATCCGCGAGTTTTCGGGTCAACTCGAACCTGACCCATTTTTTAAACGGGTTGTAAATCCGAACCCGAACCCAACCCATTTCACAAATGGGTTGACCCAAACTCGGATTTTGTCGGGTCGGGTCCGGGTCGGTTTCGGGTCGTATAAAAAATTGACACCCCTAATTCGGGTGACTTCTATCTTTTTTTAATTGTCAGTCTAGTTTAATAAGTTGTCCAGATTGAGGTAGGATGTATTTTTCCTGTCTTAATTTTCAAAAATAAAAAATAGGGATTTTTTTATCAATATTGTAGTTTTGTAGCGTAGAAACGATGATAGTTTTATATCCATTAAACTTTCACTATGTAATTTTTTGTATGTTGTAGATATAATCAGTATAAATATTTTAATATTTTTGTTGAACATTTTCACCTCATAAATAAAAAAGTTCACTATTTTTTACGAATTAAAAAATAGTTTTGATCTTGAAAAATAAAATTGTAGCATATTTAAAGCTTCAAAACAACTTTCTATATAATCCATGGTAATTTGGTAAAATTTTAAAAACCTAAAAATTTTCTTAGTGGTTCAAATTATTGGCCATTGATAGAAAATTGTTGTGTATTGGAAGCTCTTTAGTAGCTTTATCGTATGTTTTAAATTAAAGGAATATGAAAAGTCTCCTTAGATCTTGGCTTGGTCTATCACTATTCAACATGATGTGACCTATTTTATCTTTGGGTCATATTGAGTTGGGTTGTGACACGACTTATGAGTCAAGGAGTGTTGGTTAATCCCTTTGACCCTTGGTGAAATATGATTTAACCAAGGTCACTCAATAAACCCTAAAATTACATAAAAATTCAGAAGTCATTTAGCTTCGTGATTAAGTTCAAACACTTTTAATCCATCTTAGGAATATTTTGACTCAAGGTGCACACATTGTCAACCTTTTTGACCACGGGGGACCCATATTTGACCAAAATAATAAAGAAACACTAAACCTAACACATGTCCAAACCAGTTCTTTTGCTCTCAGAATTTGTTCAAAATGATTTATAATTCTTATTAGAGTCATTTGAAATCATTTCTCATCCATAGTCAACTCATTTGACTAAAGTAGTAAAATTACCAAAGTGCCCCATATCCCTAAGCCAAATTCTTTCATTTGGCTTTGACACCAAGTCCAAGTTGTCTAAACCCACCTAAGGATCATCCCTAACTTGTGGTTAACCCATGTTAACCATGGCTAAGGTAAATTTACCAAAGTACCTCGGTACTCATATCCATAGATTTGTAGGGTCAATTTCATGCATTTAGTTAATGGTTAGAGTAAAGATGATCCAAGACCACTCATGGAACACCAAGACTCATTCCTAACCCATAGTAAAAAACAATTTAATCATGGTTATGTCATGATTCCCAAAATGGCCCTAAGGGACCTATCTGTGTGTGGGAAATTTAAGAACACACACACACACACACACATATATATATATTGAAGATGAACGAAACAAAAAAAAGTAAATGAGTTTGTTTGTTGTGTATTGGAAGCTCTTTAGTAGCTTTATCGTATGTTTTAAATTAAAGGAATATGAAAAGTCTCCTTAGATCTTGGCTTGGTCTATCACTATTCAACATGATGTGACCTATTTTATCTTTGGGTCATATTGAGTTGGGTTGTGACACGACTTATGAGTCAAGGAGTGTTGGTTAATCTCTTTGACCCTTGGTGAAATATGATTTAACCAAGGTCACTCAATAAACCCTAAAATTACATAAAAATTCAGAAGTCATTTAGCTTCGTGATTAAGTTCAAACACTTTTAATCCATCTTAAGAATATTTTGACTCAAGGTGCACACATTGTCAACCTCTTTGACCACGGGGGACCCATATTTGACCAAAATAATAAAGAAACACTAAACCTAACACATGTTCAAACCAGTTCTTTTGCTCTCGGGATTCGTTCAAAATGATTTATAATTCTTATTAGAGTCATTTGAAATCATTTCTCATCCATAGTCAACTCATTTGACTAAAGTAGTAAAATTACCAAAGTGCCCTATATCCCTAAGCCAAATTCTTTCATTTGGCTTTGACACCAAGTCCAAGTTGTCTAAACCCACCTAAGGATCATCCCTAACTTGTGGTTAACCCATGTTAACCATGGCTAAGGTAAATTTACCAAAGTACCTCAGTACTCATATCCATGGATTTGTAGGGTCAATTTAATGCATTTAGTTAATGGTTAGAGTAAAGATGATCCAATACCACTCATGGAACACCAAGACTCATTCCTAACCCATAGTAAAAAACAATTTAACCATGGTTATGCCATGATTCCCAAAATGGCCCTAAGGGACCTATCTTTGTTATTTTAGGCTACTTTCTTGCAATTGGATTTAGGATTATATCTGAATGCCTTGTAACCATTCAAGGATTACTTTAGCAACCCCTTACCCATGGTTAGGTCAAAATTCTTAAATTTCCCCCAGGCGACTACTCTAGCTTTGCCTATGTTTAAACTATTTTGACCCAAACTAAATCCCTTGAAATCCCAACACCCTGCCTTAGCTCCCCTTGGTAGGACAACCCATTTGGGCTAACCTAAGTGGGTTAAATAAGGTTGCTCGATTTAACTTAAAATCTTAAACCCAATCCTACCTAATCTTAACCAAACCAACCAAATTCAAAGCCTCTACTAGCTTCCCTGAACATTATAGAAACCCCTCCAGCTCAACAAATCAATTATCTTAACCTGAGAAGTCAGTTTAAATTAGTGTCAATCCGCCCATGTGAGCTCAATCCATATAATTACCTATCCATTTGGCATTCAACCCTATGAACACTTAGGACATTTGCACAAACTCTATTGGATGTTCCTTAATCATTTATGCCATCTTTGACTGCATGGCATGGTTCGAATTCCATCTAGATTCATTTTAAAAATTATATAAATAGAGATGCATCCAGTCAAAATATGTGTGTGAAAATCCTTGCACGCATTCATGTGTGTGAGTATACTATTTTATTTGTATTTGTAAAATATTTTCATCAACTTAAAAAAGAAATTTATTTATTTTAAATGAAATCAATAAACCAACAATTAATTATTTTTTAATAAGAGTTAACAAAAAAATAATTTTATATTTTCAAGATAGTAGTAGTTCAATTATTAATTGCTATTTAACAAGGTAACTGAAAATATAGAAATGCCATTATAATGCTATTGAATAATTTATATTTGAATTAATTTGATTAAAAATATATTCGAAACCCCACCAACCCCTCTGTTCTTCTTCACCAACCCCTTTTTAGTCCGATAGGTTCCACGATCGCTTAGTCCACTTCATATGCAAGTCATTTCCAAAAGGCTTCTCCGTTTCTTCGAACAGTTCCTCTGAGAGAGAGAGAGAGAGAGAGAGAGCGACATGGCCGGAGTGAGTCTGGTGTGCGTGCCGTTGGTGGCAAAATCCGTTGAGCAGATGCTGAGTGAGATGGCGACGGCGAAGGTCCGCGGCGCCGACGTCGTCGAGATTCGCCTCGACCACCTTGCAAGCTTTGAGCCCCGCCGAGACCTAGATCTCTTGCTTAGAAACCGTCCCCTCCCGGCCCTCGTCACCTACAGGTCCATCTCCTCTGCTCACTCAGGAACATTCAATGCTTAGATCTTCAACACTTATTTTTTTTGTCTTGGGAATCTTTTACAATGGAGTAACTCTTGGTTCCCTCTTCTACAGTAGAGGTGGATCTAGAATTAGAGAAACCTGGAGTGTTGCTTGTGGAATCTCATTAGTGGGGAGTGGCCATATTGAGTCAGTCATGTACTTGGAAAAAATGACTTTCTTGATCCTAAGCGATGAAATGTGGAGAACATAGATTTAAAGACTACATAAACTCTGGGGCTAACTTTCAGTTTACTTCATGACGCATGGGAAGTTGGCTGTAAAAGCTAATGTGACCCTGAAATGTACTCCACCTTTAATACAACAAGCTCATAGGAGTTGCTACCGCATGATGCCCCATGGGAAGTCGGTTGTAAAAGCTAACGCGACGCTGGGGGGTTAAGAGCACATGAGGACTAGAGGGCCTCGAAACCCTGGGAATTGTGGGATGCAGAAAATATAAATCTTGAGAATAAGAGTTGAGAACCTGCGTTTGTATCGAGTCATGGAAGACCCATAATTGAAAAGCTCAATCTTGAAAGGCTTTGAGAAACCTTTTCAACACCAAACTTCTATTGTAGCTACAACTATTAGTAGTTCCAACAAATCACAATCTAGGAATTGGTTATAGATCCTCAAATGCAAAGCACATATCACCACCATTGCTTTACCTACGAGGATGGATCTAAATGATTATCTTATTGTCTCAAATATTTCATCCAATTGACAACCATCTCTCAAGATTAGCTGCTCAACATACAATAAGTGGTACTAACTGCTAGATATCTCCATAGTGCTTAGTAGTTGAGCACGCTGCCTACATTGCTGCCAGCTTGCAGCCAACAGAGGAAGTTAGCAGCATCAAATTATCATGTAGAAGCATTCAAATGTTCAATAGAGGAAGGGATTTAAATACTCAGAGGAATCCAAGACCTATCATAAAAATCCCATGAGGCATCATATTGGGCACATTTTAACAAACTTATAAGCCCTAGCTTTGAGAGAGAGAGAGACTGAGAGAGAGTAGAGAGGTAGTATGAATCTTAACATAAGAAGCTTAAAAGCTTCTTTTGTATTCATTAAGATGAGTACATTGCTGTGGAGGGAGACAAGGCTTCTCTCTCAGGACTGCCATTCCTTTCTTCTCTTTTCTCCCATGTTTTGTGATTGCCTTTTTTCTTCTCTTTTCTCCCTTTTGTGATTGCCTTTTGTTGTCGCGCTCTATTCATGATCTACATCACTCAAAGTATCTCCTGAATCTAAAATATATTGTAACTCACAAGATTCATATTTTTGTTATTATTATTTAATGAAATATTTAAAATTTATTTATTTATTTGTGAAATAAACTTTTTCTGCTCGGCTTGCAAATGCACTTAGTAACTCAACCGTTTGCAGACTGGTTGTTTGCAATCACTCACATCGCTCCTTGCTCATAGGTTTCCCTGCACACAATGCTTATTGCTAGCCGAATTCCATGCCCACAACTATAGGAAGTCTACTTGCTACCCTCTACTTTATGTCACTAATAAAAAAAACAAAACCTACTTGCTACCCTCTCTCTCTCTCTCTCTCTCGCTTGCTCGAGTCTAAATCCTAACAAATTTAAAATAGAACCCATTATACATTTACATTGTACATAAATTCATAGAGATTTAGTTTTCACCTATATTTTGAATCATTGTTTTCCTTCCAATTAATTTTTTATCGTCAAAGGTAAGATCAAAATCAACCATTTAGATCAACCTCATTAAAAGAAATGACATGCATGATTTCTAAGGATTTAAAGATCATTTGATTAATAGTTAGATGTATCAAAATTTTTGCAATGGATGATTTTAATTGTATGAGAAGGTTATTGCTGTTTTAAAATGTAAAGACATTCAAATGGGTGGAGATTAATTATATGAGTTCATGATGGGACTCAATATATATTGAATGATTTTGATTGGTGAAACATATGGGTAAAACTTGGCTTTTAAGAGGGATTCTATTTGTAGTCCAATCATCCTACTTTTTTCAAATGTTAGATGAATGCTTAAATTATTGTGAAAATTGATGAAACTCGATTCATAAGTAATTTTGATATTGTAGATAATAATTAACAATATTATCTTGAGTTTCAAGATTATTTATATTGGTAGAAGCAAAATGAAATTAGGACTAGGTAAATGGTGAAATTTGCTAATACTGATTAAAATAAAATAGGGTTTGCCGAAAGTGTCCACCAATCTGATCCGATTTGGATGAAACTAAAAGCCATGTCTGGTAACTTCTTTAAGCTCAAATGCTTATTTAGCATATTACTTACAAAAGTGTATTTCTGTTTTATGTATATAATTATTAGCTTGCTTTTGAAGGCAGAGTACTGCATATTTGAAAACTAATTACCTAAATAAATTCCTTTGATTTATTGGCGTTTAAACTGCCAAATCACCATTCTAGATATGGTTTTGAACGTCATGTAGTTTAAACTATCCGTAATGATTTAAAGGTTGCTTATGTGGAACCTCCACAGTTATGTTGTGATTTTCTTTGAAATGCTTAGACTTGACAATTTTATCCCAGGATCCTTGTTTAGATAAATATTTTCCCTGTTTTGTATCAATCTGTTTATAATTTTACATTTTTTTGTTTCTAACTTGACAAATCTTCCTTACTAGTAACATGCACCGGTTTATGTTTTGATTTGTGAAGCTCAAGTATTCTCTAGACGATTAGAGTATGGAAATGCCAATTTTTTCTTATGCCAATGCTAGATTTCTAGGTTACATGAATGGAAAATTGTTTCAATGCTATATTATCAGAGCTTGCCTATATTAAGAAAGGTAGAGGTAGACCTAAAAAGACTTGATTAGAAAGTATTAGATAGAGAAAATAATCAAAATGATCCATTGACTCTTTATGAAAGATAAAAGTAGTTCCCAACTATATTAAATGATCATTTTTATCCCTTAACTCCTTAAAGAGGAAATAAAATAATCCTAGCATGAGGCTATTTTCATTCATTTTTAAATACTTGAGAGACCAAAATCCTCTAATATAGTTGGGGACCATTTAGTCCTTCATAAAAATCAAGAGACCATTTTGATCTTTTTCTCGTAGTAGAAATGACACTTTTTTTATTAGATGTAAATGAGAATATATTTCCTAATAGGACATAATGGAGAAAAATGATTCATGTAGCCGACCCCATGTAGTTAGGCTTGATTTTGTTGTTGCTATATTGTCAGAGCTTTTCAACAGTTCACTGGGTTTCACCTCCACTATTCTCATTTGTACTAGATGTTGTTAGTTACCAATGTAATCCCTTGATAGTTAGTGTAGCCAGTCAACTTTTAGCCACTAGGTTCAATATTTTGAGCTTATCAGTCTTTTTTAAAGTGATTTAGCCAGTCGTACTTGCACGTTGTGGAATGACCTTTGTTTGAAAGATCTTTTAGAATTCATTCATTGATTCAGTATCGTATTGTGGTTCATTCAGGGGAAATTCTTGCGCTCCTTGGAGAATGCAATGGTGAATAAGTGTATATTTATTTTTCTTTTGTTTCTTATGTTTCATTTTATAGACCAAAGTGGGAGGGAGGTGAATACGAAGGAGATGATGGCAGACGTTTTGAGGCACTCTTTTTAGCCATGGAGTTTGGAGCAGATTACGTTGATATTGAGCTTAAGGTTACTGGAATTTCTAGCATTATTATATTAATGGACACTGGTTGGCTTTGGTTTAATTCTATATGCAACATTGATAACTTTTTTTTTTTCAAAACTTGTATTGAAATATACATTCTATATGTTCCTGTATCATGCCTTCAATTCAGCATTTTGTCAAATATCACGTGTATGCAAAACATAATAAGTATGGTATTTTTTATATTTATGTACTTATCTCAACACTTTTACATGCTATTGAGAAAATGCATTTTTCATTCCAATTAATGTTTTTTAGATTCATGTCCGAAATGTTCTCAGCACTTGCATGTTTGGTGAAGGAAACATAGAGCGTGCAGTATAGTTGATATTTATGAATCGTGATCACTTAACTTTGAGAAAACTGTAAAATATAAATTAATTCAGAGAATTGGAGAGAGAAAAGGCTTAAGTTTATTGCATAAAGCTCTCCCTATTTATAGATCTATATAAGATACTTAATAAGGAAACAAATAATTGCATAATAAGCATAATTGTACTAATATAATCTTTCCTAAATTAGCCACCCAAATATGGAAGGAGATTGGTGCTATCTAGGTTAGCCTCCCATGAATCCCCATGCTGACCATGGGATCATGAGGGAAGGGGGCGGCTGGGACGATATTTGCTGGTATGCAATGCTGTACATAAGACTTTGAAGTGTGCTACATACTACACAAAAATTAACAGTACCTCTTTATTTGGGAAGAGGAGTAGGAATAAGAGCAAATAAACTTTAGTTAATCCATATATTTTGGGTGCAGTTTGGTGAAATTGCTTGTGTTTCATTGTTACAATATTTGCTTACCAGCCTTAGGTTGTAGTAAGTATTATGTTTCGGGGGGGGGGTGTATGTGGTGGTTAGAAAGCACAATTAATGTTCACCAAATACTTTTTCATTCTTTCTTTCGTGGAAGAAACTTGTTTCAGTTTGGTATTTGACGAATCATATCTCCCATTATTGTCGATTGACACTTACCAAAATACTTGGCTCAAAACAAGACAAAAGCTGCTCTGATATTAATTTGATGTAGCACAAATAACAATGTTGAATTAAAAATAACTAAGAAAAGGATTTCATTGCTTTAATAACAATAGCATCAAGCCTTTATCCCACTGTGGGGTAAGCTACATGAATCCCCCGCGCGGGGGGAGGGGGTGTGTGTGTGTGTGTGTATGTGGTGGTGAGAAAAGCACAATTAATATTCACTAAATACTTTTTCATTCTTTCTTTCGTGGAAGAAACTTGTTTCAGTTTGGTATTTGACGAACCATATCTCCCATTATTTTCAATTGACACTTACCAAAATACTTGGCTCAAAACATGACAAAAGCTGCTCTGATATTAATTTGATGTAGCACAAATAACAATGTTGAATTAAAAATAACTAAGAAAAGGATTTCATTGCTTTAATAACAATAACATCAAGCCTTTATCCCACTATGTGGGGTAAGCTACATGAATCCTTTTTCTCCATTGTGCCTTGTTAAAAGTTAAATTCTCATTTAAATCTAATAAAGAAAGGTCATTTCTATTATTTTCTAACCAAGTCTTTTTAGGTCTACCTCTGCCTTTCTTAACATAAGTCAAATTTAATATACCTGCTTTTCTAACCGGGTCATTGGAATGCTGTCGTTTTATATGACCAAACCATCTAAGGCGACTCTCTCTAATCTTATCTTTCACTGGAGCTACTCCAACCTTTTCACGTATATGCTCATTAAGTGGGAGATTCTCATTGCTATGATAGAAAAATTACATGAATCAAGAGTCGTAGAGATTCTCTCACCCAAAACTATGGGGACTCTCTTACCCATAACGACAAGTGAATTACTTACCTAATAGGAATTTTCTAACCTCTTTTATCAGAGAATCACTTACAAATGAGAGGAATAATCCATTATTTCATTTGTAAGATTTCTCTAAAATCTTTCAATGTCTAAACCATTTATAGTATCAAATATGAACTTTTTGGCCAATTAAATGAGGTGGTTGATGGGATAAAGGGCATGTAGTGGTTAGAAAGCACAATTAATATCCACCAAATACTTCATCATTCTCACTATCATGGAAGAAACTTGTTCTTGAGTTTGGTATTTGATGAAACATATCTCCCATCATTGTCGATTGACACTTATCAGAATACTCGGGTCCAAACATGACAAAATCTTCTCTGATATTGATTTGATGTAGCACAAATAATAATGTAGAATTAAAAATAACTAAGAAAGAGATTTCATTGCCATGATAGAAAAATTATATGAAACAAGGGTCGTAGAAATGCACTCACCCAAAACTATGGGGACTCTCTTACCCATAACGACAAGCGAATTACTTATCTAATAGGGATTTTTTGACCTATTTTATCAGAGACTCGCTTACAAATGAGAGAAATATTTTATTATTTCATTCATAAGATTTCTCTAAAATCCTTCAATTTCTAAACCTTATGTAGTTTCAAATACGTACTTTTTGACCAATTAACTGAGGTGGTTGATGGGGATAAGGGGTATGTAGTAGTTAGAAAGCACAATTAATATACAACAAATACTTCATCATTCTCCCTTTCATGGAAGAAACTCAATCTTGAGTTTGGTATTTGACGAAGCATATCTCCCATCATTGTTGATTGACACTTATCGAAATACTCGGGTAAAAACATGACGAAATATGTTTTGATATTAATTTGATGTAGCGCAAATAATAGTAATGTAGAATTGAAAATAACTAAGAAAGAGATTTCATTGCCATGAAAGAAAAATTACTTGAAACAAGAATAGTAGAGATTCACTCACCCAAAGCTATGGGGACTCTCTTACCCATAATGACAACTGAATTACTTACCTAATAGGGATTTTCTAACCTATTATATTAGAGAATCACTTACAAATGAGAGGAATATTCCATTCTTTTATTTGTAACATTTCGCTAAAATCCTTCAGTCTATAAACTTTTTATAGTATCAAATACAAAGATTTGGTCAATTAAATGAGGGGGTTGGTGGGGTTGGTGTGTGGGGTAGTTCTTGGCGGGTAAATGCAACTAAATGAGGTGTTTGATAAGGGTTTATTGGGAAGCACAATTAGCATTCACTGTATATTTCATCAATAGTCCTATAGCAGTTTTAAATTTATGAAGTATCATGACTGTTAAAGGTCAGAAAGGAGAGTTTTATTCACAATGGCTTTGAAGCCATGGACTTAATGTGTTCATGGTAATGCGACCTTGGAGTAACAAAAATTGTTATTTGCACAAATATTGGTAAAGTGTGTAGAGGCTACATAGTTTTATGATTGACAAACTAACAACTAAACTTATTTAGTATTCATCATCATCATTTGCCTTATCCTAACTATTTGGGGTAAGCTTTATAAATTTTAGTTTTCATTTATTTATTTTGGGTGTTTTTTAGATGCCAAATATATTATTTACAAATTATTTTAAACAACTTCTATCCATTTTACCTTTGATAAATCCCTTCCCTATCACTAATTTTATCTACTAGTTTAAGGAGTCATTTTCTGTCATTTATTGTACATGTCCAGAATAAGTTTATTTTTAATTACCTTACGTTTTAATAGATGATCTAGAATCAGATGTGCGGAAGGCTTATAGAATCATTATAAGTTTCTTGGGAACAAGATTAGGATTTTTATGGAATATCTTGGGGGATGATGATTTTCACACTATTTCGGAATCTAAACATTCAGTAGACTTGCTGTTGTTTGCAAAACAGGGAGCAATATGACACCTAAATATGTGCTGGAAAGGTTTCCAGCGCCTGAGATAGTGCTGGATTGATTCTACACCTGTATGAGGTAATGGCCGACGAGTGTATAAGGAGTTACAGCTGTTTTAGGTTGAATTCCTGCGGCTATCAGGGCTGGAGGCAGCTATTACCGTGACTGGACAGTTGAAACTGTGAGAGGGACAAGTAGGTGGGTATTTGGAGGAAAAGAAGAAGTATCGGATAAATACGAATTAAGATTTCTTTCAGTCCAATTTTGAATTATGCATATATGTTTGATCTCCATTTATAGAGATCCAGAAAATATATCTGGAAATATATCTAAATTAAAATGAAATTTGAAGATAGAACCATCCCTCAAAAGTAACTTACACGCTTTTAGATTCTTCCCTACAAGGTTATTGACTTTTAGCCTAAGCAGGTTAATTTTGTGGGGAGAATTTATTTTAATACCCTTAATTCTCTCCAATTCATTATCTTTCCTAGTTGCCTCTTTTTATTTGGAATTTAAAATTGCATCTTTGCAATTTAGTCTCCACTTAATTCATATATCCACACCAATCATTCCAAGATTATCTATGCATATATTTTTGAGAGCTTCTTTGATCAATAAATGTAACTTAAATATCTCCTCTAATATAATCTTTCTTTAATTATACTTATCAAATTTTTTATAAACCCATCTTAAATTTCTTATTTCCATCACACCCAACTTATTTATCAACAATATTGTTACTGCCAACACTTGGGATCTATTTAATATTGCTGGGCTAATTGCAGTTTGTAATATTTATCTTTAAATCTCTATGATATTGTTAGAATAGTAATTTCTTAGAAGGACATGGAAATTGACAGAACATAGTACAACATTGAAATCGAGAAGCAGAAGAATGATGAGCATATTTTATTCTACGTTGCTATAATTTTGGAACTTTGATCTCACTTTCGTTGTTTATAATGTGTAAAGAATTATGCTCTATTTCTTGCTTGTAATGGCCTCACATCGAGATGAAGGATCCACACATTTTGATCTGAACCATGCACAATTAAATAGTATTTAAATATGTCCAAGAACAATATTTCTATTAAGAATTCACATTTGTATTATCATTGAAGGATTTGGCAAGTTTACTGCACCATAATCAATGTCAAGCTGGTATGTTGCTGATTTTTTTTCCCAGCCACTGTCCTGCTTTTTCAAACACAAGATGGTTTGACCAATTATTTTCCTATTTTAGTTGGATTACATCAATGATCAGCTTTAAGCCCATGTCTTTTTGCTTTAGTCTAGGATGTTTTTACTTAACATTTGCTGGAGGATGTACCTTGGTGTATACCTTTTGCAGATAATATTATTCTTGTTGATAAGACTAGAGATGGAGCTGAAGGAAAACTTGAATTATGGAGGTCAACCTTAGATCGAAAGGTTTTAGTTTGAGTAGATCTAAAACCAAACACTGTTGTTGCCAGGTCTCAAGTCCTGCACAAGAAAAGTGGAGGGTTGTGTTAAGTAGTCAACAACTAGCATGAAATTTGTCAAATAGTCATGGCATGAATCCTTTAATATATTGTGTTAATGCTAGGGCGTTACCTAGAAGCAACGCGCTGTATGACATGAATACATCAACAAGTGTGCAAGGGCCGCTGCACCGTGATAGAACACAACCACTAAAGTACAAGAAATTGTTGAATTTCAAAGAAATTCAACAAGTGATGCAGAAATTGTAAATGTAGTGGAGAAAACATCAAGTTTAAGTCTCCAATTCAACAAAAGAACAAGAAAATCACCAAACGATACAAGGATCTTCAATTCGAGAGGTAGATCCAACACTCCAAATCTCTAGCCAAAGACTTGAGCCCTAGCACCTCACAAGAGATGCCAAATTCAGATTCAAATTCAAGATGAGACCCTAACCCTCGCAAGATAAATTAATTTAAGCAAATATGACAATTACAAAATCCCTAAACATCCTCTAATACAAATTTTCCCTCCCAAAGCAAGATTTAATTGAGTTGTGCGCCCCATATCTCCAGTCGACCCTCTCTCTCTTCCCCATAGTTTCACCCGCCCCTTTGAACCGCCACTTATAGCATAGAACCGATCCAAATTGGACCGGTTTAGCAGGCCCTTGGGCCGACCTAGCACACCAGTGCCTGAGTGCAGTGTTAAATAGGCAAGGGTTCCCACATCATAGACTGATGTGAGCAAAGAAACTGGTTTATGAAACTAAAATAATGATATGAAGTTATGAACTTGAAATATAGGTACCTTTACAGGCAAATTAATTGAATTAATATATATTATGATTCATAGGAAAATAAATATTCTATGCATTCAAGAAACTAAATGAGTTGAAGAGAAGGTTAAGGAGATTAATAGTTTATGATTTAAACTATGATATTCTGGTAAGAGTCGTACTAGAAATGATACAGATGATTATAAATAAGATTTAAAAGATAATGTTGTAAAAATTAATAGAATTAGAGATAGAGTTATAACTTCAAAAATTATTGTAAATGTTAAATTTATTAATATTATAAGTGTTTATACTCCTCAAGTAGGTTTTGACATGTGTTTAAAATTAAACTTTTTGAATGACTTAGAAGAATTAATACAAAAGATACATCTTGAAGAAAGTATTTTTATTGGAGGAGATTTAAATGGACATGCTGATAGAGAGGTAGATTTTAAAAGCACTCATGGTGACTATAGGTTTGGAGTGACTAATAAAGGTGTTAAGATCATATTATATTTTTCTTTAGCTTATGATCTTGTAATTGCTAATATTTTATTTAAGAAAATAGATGAGCATCTTATCACTTATAAGAATGAATATCATAAAACTCAGATTGATTATTTTTTTATAAGAAAAATAGATCGTTTAAATTACAAAGATTGTAAAGTTATTTCAAGTGAAAGTTTATGTACCCAACATCGTTTATTTGTTTTGGACTTTAAGATGAAGGGGCAAAAATAAAAAAAATAAAGTAAGACGTTGTTCTAGGATTAGATGAGAGGCATTTAAAAAATATTAACAAAAATATTTTTGAGAGTAAGATATTACATCTTAAGATTTTGTTTATACATGAGGAAGCTAATGTTATGTGATAAAAATTAGCTAGTGATATTAAACATATTGTAAAAGATGTGCTTGAAGTATTAAAAGGAAAAACTCATAATAGTAAAAATAGTTGGCGGTGGAATCAAAGTGGATAAAAAAGAAAAAAATAAGAAGATTTGTTTTGAAAATTGGTTTAGTTGTAAAAATTTTGATAATTGGGAAATATATAAAGATGCCCGTGAGAAGTCTAAGAAAATAATATGTGATGCAAGGATTTTAGCTTTTAATTATTTATATAATAGATTTGATACTAAGGAGGGCGAAAGATATATGTATAAGTTAGACAAACATAGAGATAAGAGTACTAATGATTTACTTCAAGTGCTGTGTATTAAGGATGAAGATAAAGAAGTGCTTTTATTAGGAGAGGATATTTAAAAAAGGTGATTGAGATATTTTTATGAACTCTTTAATGAAGATTATGAGAATGCGATTGACTTTAGTGACCTTAACACCCTAAATAAAAATAAAGATTTTTGTTTTTATCGACGTAGAGAGGCTTTAAAGAAAATGAAGTGTGGAAAAGCTATTGGACCTGATGATATTCCAAGAGAGGCGTGAAAATGCTTAGGAGTCGAAGGAATTTCTTGGTTTACTAAACTTTTTATATTATTTTGAAGATTATGAAGATGTAAGATGAGTGGAGGAGTGTGTTGATTCTTAATTTTAAGAATAAATGTGATGCATAGGTTGTAGCGTGATACTAATATTTCTCAAAATCAATTTTGATTCATGCCGGGTAGGTCTCCTATGTAAGCTATAAATTTATTGAGAGGTTTGATACGGAAGTATAAAGAGAATAAGGAGTATCCATGTATGATATTTATTGATTTTGAAAAAGCATTTGATAAAGTTTTAAGAGAAGTGCCATGGAGAGTTCTAGAAAAGAAAGGGGTTAATAATGCTATATTCAAGTCATTAAGGATATGTATGTATGAGCTGTTATTTGTGTTCAGACACAAGGTGGTTTTACTAAGTATTTTTCTATTTCAGTTGGATTACATCAAGGATCAACCTTGAGCCCATATTTTTTTGCTTTAGTCATGGATGTTCTCACTATACATTTGCAAGAGGTTGTACCCTGGTGTATGTTTTTTGCTGATGAAATTCTTCTTATTGATCAGACTAGAGAGGGAGTTGAAGGTAAACTTGAATTATAAAGGTCAACCTTAGAGTCTAAAGACTTTCGTTTGAGTAGATATAGAACTGAATATATGGAGTATAATTTTAGTAATAATGGTTTTTGTGGGGGGATTGTAACTTTAGGTAATCAAGTTATTAATAAGAGTACATGTTTTATTTATCTTGGGTCTATTGTTCAGAGTGTGTTGAAATAGACGAGGATATTATTAGTAGAGTTCAAGTTGGATGGTTGAAGTGGAGGAATGCATCGGGCTTGTTGTGTGATAGAAAAGTCCCCTTCGAACTTAAGGGAAAAATCTATAAGATGGTGGTTAGACCTATAATGCTTTATGGTGCAGAATGTCAACCATTAAAAGAGAAGTATAATATTATGTTAAGTGTTGCATAGATGAGGATGCTCATATGGATGAGTGACTTTACTCTTAGAGATAGAATACGAAATGAGCATATACGTGAAAAGGTTGTAGTAGCTCCAGTGGAAGATAAGATTCGAGAGAGTCGTCTTAGTTGGTTTGATCACATAAAACGGCGGCGGCCTTTGGATGACCCTGTTAGGAAATTAGATGTTTTAGATTTGACTTAAGTTAAGAAAGGTAGAGGTAGACCTAAAAAGACTTGGTTAGAAAATATTAGAAGTGACCTTTCTTTATCAGATTTAAATGAGAATTTAATTTTTAACAGGACACAATGGAGAAAAATGATTCATCCCCACATAGTGGGATAAAGGCTTCATGATGTTGTTGTTGTAGTAGTAGTAGATCTAGTGGGATGATTTTAACTTTCGGCAATTAAGTTATTAATAAGGGTACACGTTTTATATATCTAAGGTTTATTGTTCAAAGTGATGATGAAGTAGATTGGTGATATTATTAGTAGAATTCAAGTTGAATGGTTGAAGTGGAGGAATGCATCGGGCCTGTTGTGTGACCGAAAAGTATCACACAAATTTAAGAGAAAACTCTATAAGATGATGGTGAGACATGCAATGCTTTTTGGCGCAGAATGTATGCCATTGAAAGAGAAGCATGGAACTAAATGTTGCATAGATGAGGATGTTTTGATGGATGAGTGGCTTCACTCTTAGGGACATAATACAAATCGAGTATATATGTGAAAAGGTTGGAGTAGCTCCAATGGCAGATAAGATTAGAGGGAGTCTCCTTAGATGATTTGGACAAAAAAATGTTGACCTTCTGATGACTCGGTTAAGAGCGTAGATGTATTAGACTTGACTTGTGTTAAGAGATGTAGAGGTAGACCAAGAAAGACTTGGTTAGTGATTAGTAGAAATGGAACTTTTTATTAGATTTAAATGCATATTTGACTCAACACGACATAATGGAGAAAGAAGATTCATGTAGCCCACTCCATGTAGTGCGATAAAGGCTTGATGTTGTTATTGTTGCCACTCTCCTGCTTACAAACCATTTCTCTTTTTGGAAATAAGTTTTTTGTTCTCTTTAACAATTCTCTTAAGGAAATATGTTTTGTTTGTTTATATTTCTAGCTGGAACCCAAATTCTATTTAGAAAATTGGTTGATTCGTAAGTATATTTATTTTTCACAAAATGACAATTGTCTTTTAGCCTCATAAAATGTATGTTGAGGTCATTGATGTTAGATCCATTTGAATTTCTTGTTACAAATTCCTGTTTCTTCCACACAGACTAGAACTACTAGTTCTATTGAGCTAAAAAATAAGATTTTTCAGGCAGCATGCCTCCTCTTAACGCCTGCACTGTATTTGTTAACTAGGCCACTTTGTTTAACATAGTTTTTTCAACGTTTGAAGTGTTTCTTTCTTGCAGGTTGCTCAGGAATTTCTGGACTATTTATCAGGAAAAAGACAAGATAGAACTAAGCTAATTGTTTCTTCTCATAACTATCAGAGCACACCATCAACTGAGGATCTTAGTAGCCTTGTAGCTAGGATTCAAGCTGTTGGAGCTGATATTGTAAAGATTGCAACAACTGCTGTGGACATAGTTGATGTTGCACGCATGTTTGAAGTGATGGTGCATTGCCAGGTGAGTATAATGATATTTTGGGCTTTTATAGGTTCTTGCTTAAAAAATGTTAAGATTAAAATTTTCTTACTGCTTTTACCAAAGAAAATATCTTATCTAGCAACAGAAAGTGTTTTGTAGGGAGTATAAATAAATTTTATTTGAAAATGAATAGTTTAAATTTCATATTTCATAACGGGATTGGGGTGGCAAGATACAAATCCAAGTCTTCTTTCTCTTCATTCTCTTCAATGAACATGCACATGCAGTATTAGTCTTTGAATTCTTCTAACTGATGTAAATTGAAAAGTGCTAGGGAAGCTATACATTTATTGAGAGGTTTGACGGAGAAGTATAAAGAGAATAAGGAGGATCTACATATGATATTTATTGATTTAGAGAAAGCATATGATAAAGTTCCAAGATAAGTGCTATGGAGAGTTCTAGAAAAGAAATGGGTTAATAATGCTTATATTCAAGTCATTAAGGATATGTACGCATGAGTTGTTACTTATGTTCAAACACAAGGTAGTTTGACCAAGTATTTTCCTATTTCAGTTGGATTACATCAATGATTAGCCTTAAGCCAATATCATTTTTCTTTAGTCATGGATGTTCTCACTAGACATTTGCAAGAGGATGTACCTTGGTGTATTCTTTTTGCTGATGATATTCTTCTTGTTGATGAGGCTAGAGAGAGAGTTGAAGGTAAACTTGAATTATAGAGTTCAACCTTAGCGTCTAAAGGCTTTCGTTTGAGTAGATCTAAAACTGAATATATAGAGTTTAATTTTAGTAATAATGGTTCTTGTAGGGGATAGTTACTTTGGGTGATCAAGTCATTAATAAGAGTACACACTTAAATATATTGGGTCTATTGTTCAGAGTGATGGTGAAATAAATGGAGATATTATTAGTTGAAATCAAGTTGGATGGTTGAAGTGAAGGAATGCGTCGGGCTTGTTGTGTGATAGAAAAGTCCCCTTCAAACTTGAGGGAAAATTCTATAAGATGGTTGTTAGACTTGCAATGCTTGTTGGTGCATAATGTTGACCATTAAAAGAGAAGCATAATATTAAGTTAAGTGTTGTAGAGATGAGGATGCTCAGGTGGATGAGTGGCTTTACTCTTAGAGATAGGATTCGAAATGAGCATATACGTGAAAATGTTGGAGTAGCTCTGGTGGAAGATAAGATTAGAGCGAGTAGCCTTAGATGATTTGGTCATATAAAACGGCAGCCTTCTGATGACCTGATTAGGAAATTTGATTTATTAGATTTGACTTAAGAAAGGGAGAAGTAGAACTAAGTAGACTTGGTTAGAAAATATTATAAATGACATTTCTTTATTAGATTTAAATGAGAATTTAACTTTTAACAGAGCACAATGGAGAAAAAGGATTCATGTAGCCGACTCCATATAGTGGGATAAAGGCTTGAAGTTCTTGTTGTAGTGTATACTCTTGTATATTAAGTTTAAATATGATTTTATAAAATTTGAACCATTGGCTCAATTGTTTAAAAGTTTGGACCAGATTCTCATATACATCCCCTAGTGTAATTATCATGAATAAATATAATTGAATATGCAATATATGAAGAACATGCAAGGCAAATATGTGATGCATGCAACTAATTTGGATAATTCTAAACGCTGATGTGAATGTAATCAATTTTTTTATATCTAAAGTTATATACTTGCAAAAATTAGTGATAAAATAGCTACTTTGTTCATAAAATATTCCAAAATATACAGTAAGCAATAGAGAGAGAGCAATAAGGTTGCAAGAGAAAATCAAATTAATTTGTTTCATATCTAGATGAAGGTTAAAAATTCTATCATTTACTTAAAAATAGTGATTATCCTATCAAGTAAATGCAGTAAAACTGAACTATATCAAAAATAATTCAAGAGTTAAATATTCTTGAAATAATCTAAAATTGATTTTGATGAATGCTGTAAATGCCCCATCTTTAGCCGATCTTTCTATGCAAGACTTCATAGTAGACTTTCTTGTTTTTTAAAACAGAAGTTTCATCCAAATCTGGCTTGTTTTTAACTTCGGTGTAGTTTTTGTGTGTGAGTGGATATCATTGAGAGCCTGGATGGCTAAAAAACTGTCACGATTTTATAAATTGGCATATTGTTATTTCATGGTCCCATGGCGCTTCTTTTCAAAATAGATGTAAAGACCGGTTCAACTGGTTCAATTGAACCGGCCCCTCCCATTAAACAGAGGCTCGCGGGAGGGAGATCGCGGCCCAGGCGGACCGCACGCGTGCCGCCCGCTTGCAAATCCCCTCCCGAACGGCTTAAAATTTTATGTCGATTGGATTTTCGTGAATAAGGATGAAAAGTAACGACTCATTTCACAGGATTTTGTTGGTTCGCTCTCTCCGGTAGAAGAAATATCAAGAGGGAAAGTTCCTGTTGAAAGGGGACGGCTGAGAAGAAGAAAGAGAGAAGGTTTATTTCTTCTCTCTCCGTTTATGTATTAATCCTTTCCTAATTCTTCCTTTAAATAGCAAGAGTGTTTCATTAAAGGCAAAGGAAGACATTTGAAAGCGGAGAGAAAGAAATTTGGGAAAGAACGAAGAAGGATTTTAGGTCAGAATAATTCTCTTTTGTAAGTGATTTCTTTCATACATCTCTTGTTATCTATGTTGGATAATTTAATGTTAATATCAATTGGAACAAGGTGGTTACAAAATTAAACTATTCATGTCATGCTAAAACCACCCAAAATGAAATCAACTTCAACTAGGAAAATAACAGAAGAACCTGTCAGCCGGTACACGATGACTGTATGTGAACCTTGGGTGTTCCACCATCATTTATGAGAAGGTTCTCCTGAAAAGTATCCCAACACGAGGGAATCAGCTAACGCTCAATAGGAATCTCTAATCCTAACATGCTCACATGTCATTAAAATGAAAATTTATATTTTAAGCTAAAAGGAACATGCCTTGATTTCTTTTCCTACTTATGCTAACTTTCATATCTTAAGAATGTTAAATGTTTTATGTATGTTGTATGCATATGTCTTATCTATATCATATAATGAATGTCATATCATATACTTATTTATACTTTTTCGTATACAACCGTACCGGAGTACCAGGGGTGTACTGATCAGGTACACAAACATCTTTTTGGCCATTTATTTCTTTTCCTTTTTTGCCGCAAAGGGCCATATTGTTCTCGTATTGCTCATAGAGCCATATTTGTGCTTTTGCACCATATTTGGTACTCCGCAAGCATCATGCACAAGCATTTTCATGTTCTTTTCATAGAAGTATAAATTCTTTCCATAGAACTTGATATATCTCAAACATGAAGTAAATGTTTGACATGTATCTTTAACATGAAGTAAACATAAAGTAAATGTTTGACATGTATCTTGAACATGGACATGTATCTTAAACATGAAGTAAACATGGTATCTTAAACATGAAGTAAACATGGTATCTTAAATATGAAGTAAACATAAGGTAAATGAACATGTGGTCATGTAAGAAAAAAGGATCCTACCTCAAAAGTACTATGCAAACATCCACTTCACCTCTCTACTTGAACCTCGTCTTTCCAAAACCTAAAGAAAGCAATACAATATAAATTTCTTTCCAAAAATAAACATCTATATTACACAAATCCCCTCTTAAGCTCACTAGCTCACACCCATATACCCAAATCTTAAGGCTTTATTTCACTTTTCATATTAGTCATCATTTTTAGCCCTAATGAAATATGCTTTTGATGACATAGCTGCGTTTTAGCTGCTCTTTAAGTGCCCTTTGGTTGCCCTTTAGGTGCACTTTAGTTGCACTTTAGGTGCCACTTTAGTTGCACTTTAGGTGCACTTTAGGTGCCCTTTAGTTGCACTTTAGGTGCACTTTAAACCAAATTTTGGAACCCTAAGATTATACTAATTTCATTAAATTTAAAAAGTTATTTTCATATTATTTTCGGATTTATCAAAAATCCTAAACTTTAGAATTTCAAAATTTATTATTTTCATCTCCTAAGCATACAAAAATATTCCCTTCATCTAATAAATAATTATATAAATTATTTTTGTATTAAATTAATTAATAAATTAGGGAAAAATAATTTTTTTTATCAAAATTTCATTTTCTTTTCATTAGAGGCCTCCCTAAACCATTAGGAACAACATTTATGAGCATGCAAGATCAAAATCCTAATTTTTGGAAAAGCCCTATTTTAAAATTCTACAAATTTTTTAAGGAAAAATTGAAATCTTATTTCAATTATGCTTCTAAATCATTCGTAACACCAATCCTCATCTAAAGTAAAAGTTTCATGAAACCCTAAGTTTTGAAACTAAAATTTTTCTTAATAAACATTCCTTTTCTTACTTAGGAATATGCACACAAACTATCCCTAATACTTTCCTATGAAAGCCCCATAAAAAAAAGTCAAAACCCTAAATTTTACTTCAAGAAAATCTCATGAATAAAACAAGATTCATTAAGTTTAACACTTACCTCTTTCTTCCCTAAGCTTCCTTTTCCTCTTTCCTCTAAAAGCTCACCGGAAACTGCCGCCGTTCACCGCCCGCCGAGCCCTCCTGTCGCCTCTCCTCCCTCTCTCTCGCGTGCGGCCGAAGAAACAAGAGGGACTGAATGGATCGGTCCCTAGGAGGATGAGGGCTTAAAGGATTTCTCTTAAGTGGCTTATTACACTTGTACCCTTGCAAATCAATTTTCCTTAAGGGCTCATGAGAGCAGGATGGGCATAAGATGACTAATTTTACTTAAACATCTTCGGCGATTTTTAATTTCAAATCCGTGCGGAATTAAGTATAGGTTCTTTATATCGTTTCGATTGAAATTTCGTGATGAATTTAATAAAATTTATTTCGCCGAATTCCGACGGTACTGAAATTTCGCCTAAGTTCGTTACGGCGCATCGAAATGCGTGCGACGCACAAACAACAAATTTCAGGTTTTACAAAACAAACTCAAATCCCAAACAAAATTAAAAACAAACTCCAACTAGTGCGGGCTCCAATACATGCAAGCAAATAAAAATGCAAATATAGATGCGGCATAATATGCTAAAGCAAATTCTAGTGATGCACCAAAAAATAGCAGTATTGGAACGAAAAGAAAGTTGCTGAATTAAGAAGAGAGTGAAACCAAAGTAATTATTTCTAAGTTCAACCAATAAATCTAACAAACTACTTTTAAATAGAAGCGGTAAGACCTATTTTTAATCAATTCATTAGGGGGACTTTTAAGTGAAGTAACCCTAAATCATGTTCAAACTAATCCTAAGTTATCATGCAACTTCTAAAAGAAATAGTAAGACCTACTTTAACCAATTTGTCGGGAAAGTTTTTAAATGAAGTAACAAATTTTAAGTCAGATTAAGTGACTTCTAGGTGAAGCAATAAGTTCGATCCCAAACTAAATCCAATCTACTTGCAACTTCTAAATGAAGCAGTAAGCCCTATTTCAAGTCCAATATATAGACAACTTCTAAATGAAGCAGTAAGTCCTATTTTAAATCCAATAGATTGGCAATTTTTAAGTGAAACCATAAGTCCCATCCCAAATTAAAACTATCGGGCAACTCCTAAGTGTAGCCGTAAGCCTCATCCTAAACAAATCTAACGGGCAACTACTAAGCAAAGCCGTAAGCCTCAACCTAAACTAAATTATCAGGCAACTCCTAAGATAAACCATAAGCCCCATCCTAAACAAATCTAACGGACAACTCCTAAGCCGAACCATATGCCCCATTCCAACTCAAACTACCGGGGAACTCCTAAGCAATGTTTAAAATTGGGTATTCGGGTATTGAGGCGTTTTTCATTCGTGAGGCGAGGCGTAAGCCTCAAGGCGTTTTGAGGCGTAAGCCTCAAAATCAAAAGATTGCGTAAACATAAAATAATAAATTTTTATATACTAATGAGTGAATAATATAAAACATAAAAAAGCTTAAGATATGAAGTGAAATCAAAATATCCCAATAATAAGACAACATGAAATATAGTTCAACTCAAAATTCTATCTATCTCAAATCACAGTATTCTTTTCATTAAAATATAATTTTAATTTCCAAAAATAAATAGCAATGACATATCACATAAGAACTCATAAGTCATCAGCACTGTCATCACTAAGGGGTTCTTAATTTGAATCATCATTATGATGATCTGCTCTCTCCCCTTCCTCCTCTCCTATAGAGTCCAATGTCGAGCATTTACTTCAAGATTTATGTAAGTTTTAATATATATAGCATGAGGCGTAAGCCTCATGCTAGTGAGGCGAGGCGGGCCTCAACCAATTTGAGGCGGCAAGCTCATAAAAAAACTCGAGGCGTAAGCATCGAGGCGTTTTTTACTGGAATTGCGCAAAGGCGGGCCTCAAGGCGAGCCTCATATTGCGCAATTTTAAACCATGCTCCTAAGCGGAGTCATAAGCCCCATCCTAAACTAAATTATTGGGTAACTCCTAAGTGGAGTAATAAGCCCCAAACTACATAAACTAACGGTCAGGTCATTCTAACATATATAAGCCCCAAAACTTAAACCATAACAAACCAAAATTAATAATAAATCACCTCAGCCTACTCGTGATCCCGGAGAGGAGGTAACTTATGGTTGCTAATCAGATTTCCTGGATGTTGAAACCAATGGTTTGTTGGCGTTGATAGATTGAGGTCTATAATATGTCCGGGATGACGGAACCATAGAATCTTGATCGAGTCTCTCTTTCCCCTCCCATTAATGAGACTAAAACTTAACATTCCAAAGCTTTGCTAAAGTGATTCATCCTTGATCGAGAGTTATCTTCTAGGAAGTGGGAGGTGTAATTAACTATGAGGGCTTGCGCTCATAGGAAGTAAGAACCCATATCTAAATAAACCCTGATATGGACATCAGGGAAAATCTGGTTAATTAAAAATCAATCTACCTCAAGGAAAATGGAGCTCTAAGCCTGAAAAGCTGGGTTCGTGCCTAACACCATTTTCTTGAGCGAGCTTATTTTACGTTTAGTGTGCCAATATTGAATCTAGCTAAGATGGTGCATGGCAATTGTTTGCAATACACGATTTTGCAACAATTCTTCTGTGCTTTTGCTCCAACTTCTTACCCATTCGATCAATGAATATCCGCATTCTGACCTTTTGTTTCTTATTATGCAATGCCAATCATGTTGTTGGTTATGATACGTGGCTTGCATAATTGCTCCATATGGATTTTGATTGTATGCCCCATTTCTCGATGTGTTTAACATCTTGGCCTCTTTTGTTTGAAAGGCTTTGGCCTCTATATTTTGAAAGACTTCTTCCTTAGCTTAGAACTTATATCTACATTTCTGAACTTGAATTCTAGGTTATGATGCATATTTAAGTAGTTTCTATCTGACTAAAGGATAGGAACAGCAGGTGCCAATGATTGGATTGGTAATGGGAGAGAGAGGATTAATATCACGGATACTTTGTCCGAAGTTTGGTGGATATCTTACTTTTGCTACTCTCAGTGTGGGAAAAGAGTCAGCTCCTGGTCAGCCTACTCTCTCGGACTTGTTGGATATTTACAATATTAAACAGATAAGAGCCGATACAAAGGTATATGGAATTGTCGGAAAGCCTGTAGGCCACAGTAAAGGAC
This sequence comes from Dendrobium catenatum, assembly GCF_001605985.2. Lineage (NCBI taxonomy): Eukaryota > Viridiplantae > Streptophyta > Magnoliopsida > Asparagales > Orchidaceae > Dendrobium > Dendrobium catenatum. The sequence continues at coordinate 265,710 of NW_021319548.1, read as the reverse complement.
CCATTTTGCATGGTGCTGCATTTAGATCAGTTGGCTATGATGCAGTATATTTACCTCTCTTGGTGGATGACTTTGCTAGCTTTCTCCATACCTATTCATCTCCCGACTTTGCTGGATTTAGGTATGGTTTGTTTTTTTCATATATAAAGTGCTTCTTAATTTTATTTTCTCTTATACTTATTTCCATAACATTTCTTTTTCTTTATGATGTTAAGAGTATACATTAACTGATGCAATAAACAGCAATTATTGTATCTAATAAATAACTAAGGCATCTTGTTGATTATTGATGTTTTCTTTCGTAAAACCAAACAATAATGCTTTCCTGTCTACTTCTTCTTTAACATGTTGGCATTTACATGCTTCTTGAAGGTTTCTTTTCAACTATTGCCAGAGTCTTGGTTGTGCAAAAGTTTTACCGATTATGGCAATTAGGCTGATAAATTGCTAATTGAAATGGCGCTAAGAATTCTTACCATGGAGCTTTTGATATATTTGTTGATCAACCTGTGTTGACTACTCATGGTAAGATGCATTACGTGCTTGGATTTTTCTGTATTGTTTCAAATTTGATGACTTAAACATGAAATTTTCTAGAAAGGGATGCCTCCTTTTTCTTGTTAGAAGATGCCTAGTCATTCCGTTTCCTAAAGACTTACAAAAATACCACCATAATACACAGATGCCTGCCAAAAGCTGAAAGTGTGAATTTACTTTTTTGTAAGCTGAGGGTCGATGTGTTGTTGACAGTTATCTTAAAAAATAAACCATAAGATAAATAGTTGGAATGATGTTAATGATGATGATGATGGTTTTTGTGTTTCAAAATTTGTCTTTGATTGCTAGGAGAATTCCGATTAGTGAGTTATCTTGAGCTCAATACAATGTTATGCATTCAATCAATAAAACAAGAGGCATAGGTTAATTCAAGAATATTGTCTCTGGATGGGTCACCAATGCTCGACCCAACAACTGAGCTTGAAGGCGATTAAGAACTCTCTTGCTTGTATATTCCATAGTATAGCATAATACACCTAACATCTTATTTGTAAAACAATATCACATAGCGTTTGTTCCTGCATTATTCTTTATTTATTTATTTATTGATTTAATAGTTTTTTTATGAATAAATTTTTTTTTAGAGGCTAGACATAGCATAATGAGTGTTTTCATCAGTTAAGGGGCTAGATGAAGGATGCTTTTGAAGTGCATGTTTTGGATCTAAGATGTTTGATATAAGATTGGCATGATTTTAATTAATTTATTTAAGTAAAGATTCAACACCCATTTTTGTCCATCTAGAGTCGATTGAAACTTTTTTATATTATTCTTTCTTCACCTTTCTATTTCTACAATTATATGCCTTCACTTGCATTTTACACTATAAATTCCTATGTGACAACTATGAAATTTATGCGTTACTTTAATTTTGTTCAAGCCCTTGGTGCACAATTTTAAAATAATATTATGTTCTATTTATTTATTATTGATAGTACTTTTTGGGGTTATGAAGGATTAATTTTGGAGTGCATGTTTGGATTAAAGATGTTTGATATAAAATTAGCATTGTTTTAATTAATTAATTTAAGTCAAGAATCAAAACCTAGTTTTGTCCATCTAGAGTTGATTGAAACTTTTTAATGTTCTTTTTTCTTCACCTTTCTATTTCTACCATTTATTAGTCTTCACTTGAATTTTACAACATAAATTTCTATGCTAAGATTATAAAATGTATGTGATACTTTAATTTTGCACGGGCCCTTGGTGCACCTCGATATTATAATTTATAAATCATGCATTAAATTTAAGAAAACAATCAGAGTATCATATTTAAAATAACAATAAATAATAGAGTAACATCATATTTAGTCTTGTAGTTTATAACATAAATTTAAAAGTAAGCATAAAATATCTAATATAACATCAAAAACATAAACATAAACAGTCTAGTACATGAAGTTTCAACTATTCAGTAGAAGGAATGATATGTTAGCTTCTCTAGGGATTTATCTTTGGACTTCAATATCATCTTCAATAAATATCATTGCTTCCAATTATGGCTCAGTAAGCGAAAAATTATTCATCTCCAATATTCTCATATCATCAAGGAACTCAAATCCATTTCCAACAACATTTCACATTTTGTTATCTCCTTTTATATAAGTTGGAGTCTTTCTTGATAGAAACTGAAGATTTGTATGCACATAAACTAAATGTTCAGCTTGTTATGGAGTAATTTTATTCCTCTTCATTGATTGGATGAAGGAGTACGTGCTTTAATTTTTCTTACAACAAGTGGAGGATGAAGCATGACTAAGAAGTTTTATGGCGTTTATTTGAAATAGAGATGCTAAAGCTTCATGAATCAATCATCACATCTTTGGATTTATTCTCTCCTTATCACGCAAAGATTTTTGGTCACCAAAGTCTTCTAAATAAACAAAAAAATTAGCAAGTTCTATATTGACCATTCTTCTTTCCTCATTTGTGAAATAACACTTCAAGCATGCCTGTCTTATATTCGAAATTTTTAAATATTTTTGTGGAGAAACATATTGAAGATCTTCTTGAAACCATTCTTTACTTGAATATCTTCATATAATAGTTGAAATATAATTAGCTAATTATTATTCAACAAATTGAGAATTAATTATGAAAGATAGGTTGAAATTTATTTTGAATTTAGTGAGTGAGCCAAGTAATATAGATGTGTATTATTTTTGGTATGCCTATCTTCCATAATAGTATATATAACACTCCAAAAATTTGAGTCCTCATCATGTGACTTTCTTTCATGTCTATATATTATTTCTTTAACCTTCACTAACATAGAATCTCACATCTCATAAAGGAGATATAAACATGACTTATTTGTAGTTGTCACTCTTAACATACTATAAATTGAATCTATAAAATTTAAGATATACTCAATATCATCTTACCATAATCATTTAATATTTTCTCTTTTACATACATTGCCTTTTTCAATATCATCTTTTCAATAACAATACCATTTTTCACTTATCACCATAGATTGAAGGACATTTTTTTAATCTTCTCAGCATGATTATAATTGAGGCAAAATGAGTTTCAACTACTACAAGCATTCTTAAATTTAAGAAATCATTAAACTTAGAGTCTCATGGAGTGATTCATAATGAAATATAATTAAAACTGCATCTCCTGCAATCATTGTGATCCAATAACATTCATTATAAGTGATTTCATATACCTCATATTCTTAGCTATGCAAATGTTCTTCATACCAAGATTGACAGTATGCACAACACATGATGTCCAAAAAATATGAGGATATGCTTGATCCACAAGTAGGTTTATAGCTCTACAAACTGGTGTATTATTAGTAATGACCTGAATGATATTTGAAGGTTTAATCATCATGATTACTTCTTTGATCAAATTAGAAATGAAGAACTTATCTTTATATTGTCTTTCACAATTTACAGTTTTAATGAACATAGTTCTCTATTACAACAATGAAATTAATGAGTGATCTTTGTAGATCTATCCATCCATCATAAACCAAATTAACTCTTTTCTCTTTCCAAACTCTTTTGGTTGGTTCAAACAATTTCTCAATGTTTGTCCTCTCCCTTTGCAATAATTTTGTTCTAATAACATTATATCCTAGTGGCATGTAACCTGCAAGTTGTTATTACAAGAAAAAGTAAATGCATTCTTGTAATTAGGATTCCTTGCATGGTTGAAAGGAAGGTCAGTTGAATAAAACATCCTTGCTATTTTCTCATCTAGTCGCTCTTTCATTTGCACATTAAATTCTTTCTCCAAAGAAGTACTGCAATAGCCTTTGTTTTAAGATTTATATCCCTCCATCCTAAATGGTCATTTGTTCACAGTAATTTTATCAGTTCGAATTGAAGAAGATGACAAATGATATGAAATATGGGTACTTAGAAGTGGAATCTGTTATGTATGAAATTTGATTGTGTTGATCAATCTGATTATTCTGTTGTCTCAAACCTGAAAGCTTGTCGTGTTTGCAGGGCGGTGCTGGGGGTTTACCCCTCTGCTTGTGTTCGGGTGAACGATAGAGAGTAGAGCGGTAGCGATATAGATACGACACTATAGCTGTGCAAGACAAAGACTTTAGCATTGCAGTGCCCCAAATTAGCGCTGCGAGATGGACTAGATGGTTTTTGTTCTTGTTTTTCTGAATGGTTGCACCCCTTGGGGTTATTTTACTAAGCTTTTTTTTTGTATTTTGATTGTGTAGACATTGAAAACGGTGCACGTGAGAAGAGAAACAAGGAGAGAGTTAGAGAGATATGTACTTATTTCTCCTAATTTTCATAGTTGATTTCTTGGTGTGGTGTGGCTATGTAGTTTTTTTTCCCTATTTTTGGTTTTTTCACATTAAGGCTTTGTTTGGGATGGCTTTTTTACTGCTTTTTAAAGTAGTCTTTTAGTACAAAAGTTTTAATTTTTGTATCAAAGAATTGTTTTAAGAAGCAAAAAGAAAGCCGTTCGAAACGAAGCCTAAATCCTGACATCCTTTACTTTTTCGTTGCTTTTACTTTCTTGATTGTTTCGTTGTTGTGGTGCTTACTCATCATCTTCCAAGAGCACCACAACAGAATGGTGTTGCAGAGCGTATGAATATAACTATCGTTGAGCGTGCTGGGAGCATGAGGTTTTATCCAAACAGTTCTGGCAGAGGCAGTGAATACTGCAGTTTATCTGATCAATCGTGGTTCTTCAGTTCTTATGAATGAGGGGTTACCTGAGAAAGTTGGAGTGGAAATGAGGTTAATTCATCCCACCTCAATGTTTTTGGTTGTTCATCCTATGTTCATATTGATGTAAGATCTAGGAGTAAGCTTGATCCAAGATCTATCAAGTATACATTCATTGAATATGGCTCGAATGAATTTGACTGCCAATTCCGGGATCATTAGAAACAGACGCTCATCAGGAGCAAGAATGTCAAATTTAATGAAAGTGAAATGTATAAGAATATAAATGAGACTCCTGAAAATTCTTCCAAGTATGTTGAGATAGAGGATTATGATGATCAAGAAGACAAAGCTGATGAAGCACAGAGAGTATCTCAGACTTCTGCTACTGAAATTAGAAGATCTAGCATAATCTCAAGGCCAGTATAAAGTATTCTCCTTGTATTATCTATTGTTAACATATATTGGTGAACCAGAGTGCTATGATGAAGCCATTCAAGTTGATAATTCAAAGAAGTGGGAAAAAGCCATGGATGATGAGATGCATTCACTTGAATTGAATCAGACTTGGGAGTTGACAAAGCTACCAGATGGAAAGAAAGCGCTGCAGAACAAGTGGGTTTATATGCTGAAAGAAAAACCTGATGGTAGCAAGCACTACAAGACCATGCTTGTAGTTAAAGGTTTTCAATAGAAGGAAGAAGTGAACTTAATTGAAATTTTCTCTTAAGTGGTGAAGATGACTACAATCAGAGTTGTACTGAGCATGTTAGTAGTGGAGGATTTACATCTAGAGCAGATGGATGTAAAGACAACATTTCTTTATGGTAACCTTGATGAAGAGTTGTACATGGTGCAACCTTAAGAATATGTGGTCACTGGCAATGAAGAGTTGGTATGTAGCTTACATGGACTAAAGCATGCACTAAGACAATGTCACTGAAGATTTGACAAGTTTATGCTAGATAATGGGTATACAAAATACTAGGCATATCACTATTGTTTTTTCAAACATTTTGTTAGCTGTTATATTATTATACTTTTGTATGTAGATGTTTTGTTGGTTGCAGGTTCAAATATGAAGAAGATAAGATGTCTGAAAGAATAGTTATCAAAGGAGTTTGAAATGAAATATCTAACTCAATGAAAGAAAATTCTTGGTATGAGAATCAGTAGAGATAGAAGTGCAGGTATAACGAAGTTGTCTCAGGCAGAATATGTTGAAAAAGTGCTTCAAAGATTCAACATGAGTGAGGCAAAGCTAATTTGCATTTCATTGGGTAGTCACTTTCAGTTATCCAAGGAATAATCACTTAATTCTGACGCAGAGGAAGAACAGATGAGGAAGACTCCATATGCTTAAGTAGTTGGAAGTTTGATGCATGATATGATATGTACAAGATATGATATAGTATATGCAGTGGGAGTTGTCAGCAGATTTATGAGTAACACATGCAAACTTCATTGGGTGGCAGTTAAGTGGATTCTCAGATACATGAGAGGATCAGTTGATAAAACTCTTTGCTTTGGTGGTGCAGAGATTGATCTATAGGGTTATGTAGATTCTAATCTTGTTGGAGATTTTGATGGTATGAGAAACATAACAGGTTATATCTTCATTTTGGGAAAGACTGCAGTCAGTTGGGTTTTCAAGTTACAGAAGATTATTGCGCTGTCAACCACAGAAGCTAAGTACATTGCTATCACTGAGGCTAGCAAAGAGATGACTTGGTTGCAAAGTTTTTTGACAAAACTTTGCAAGGGACAAAGGAATGGGAAGCTACATAGCTACAATGGGAAGCTACATAGCTACAACATGAGTGCTATACATCTAGCCAAGAATGTTACATTTCATGCCAGGACGTAGTAGATCCATCTTCGGTATCTTTTCACAGGTCGCTTCTGGAAGATGACTAGTTATCTTTGGAGAAGATACACAAACGGGAATCCTGCAGACATGCTGACGAATATGGTGACAGTTGATAAACTGAATAACATCAGTTGGTTTTCATGGAGGATGGGAGCAGGGTTGAGCCACATTACCAGTACTATGATTGGTGTTATAGACTAGGAGAAGGATTGATTGCTGTCAGTTCCAAGTGGGAGATTGGTATGTATGGAATTTGATTGTGTTGATCAATCTGATTATTCTGTTGTCTCGGACCTTAAAGCTTGTCGTGTTCTCTAGGAGGTGCGTGGAGGGGGGGGGGGGGGGGGGGGGGGGGGGGGGGGGTTATCCCGTGCTTGAGTTCTAGTACAACACCCTGGCGCTGCGTACTTGAGTACATCGGCGCTGTTCCTGAGCGCCCCAGCACTAAACGATGGTGAGAAGAGTGCCGTAGCGGTATAGATACGGTGCTGCAAGGATGCAAGACAGAGGCTTCAGTGCCGTAGTGCTGCGAGATGGACTGGACGATTTTTCTTTCTCGTTTTTCTGAAGGGTTGCGTCTCTTGAGGTTATTTTACTTAGTTTTCTCTTGTATTTTGAGTGTGTAGACATTGAAAACGATGCATGTGAGAAAAGAAGGAATGAGAGAGTAAGAGAGAAGAGAGATATGTACTTATTTCTCTCAATTTTCATTGTGGATTTCTTGGTGTGGTGTGACACTGTGGTTTTTCCTATTTTGGGTTTTTCCACGTTAAATCTTGACATCCTTTACTTTTCCGCTACTTTTTCTTTCTTGTTTTGTTTTGTCATTATGGTGTTTACTCATCATCTTCCCCAACAGAATCACTTTAAACAAATTTCTTCTACTCCTTTGCTTAGCTCCACTAATTTTCTTTTGTAATTCAGTTAGTTATGATGATCTTATTTTTAGTCAAATTTTAATCCCATGACCTACAATATTCAACAAATGAGCTTTAAGCTCGAATATTATTAAATTAATTTTACTAAATTAAATATTTAATAATTTAATTTTAAATTCTCGATTCCGTTGTTCGATCCTACTCTTCGCTCCCGATCCTGCTCGAGGCTCTCGCTCAGGCATCACGACATCAGGAAAAAGAGAACATTTTTGTTTAGTCCCCCACATTGTAAATGAGAAGTTGATTTTTCCATATATAATGAAAGATATTGGGCTTTCGTTTGAAGGCTTGCAAACATGTCGTGCCTACAAAGAAATCCTTAGGCTATGGTGAACAAGTTGGCAAGCCCAGTAGATAGAAAATAAACTTAATTTAATTTTGTTAATAGGCTCGAGCTCGTTGATAGTCTCGATAAGCCTAAAATGAATTGAACTCGAATAGGGGCTTGTTAATAGGCTCGTCAAGCCTAAATTGAGTCGAGCTTGAACATGAACACGAACTGAGCTCGAACAGGGAATTTTTAAACGAGCTCAAAGACGGACTTGGGAAACGAGCTCGAGCTTGAACATGCCGAAGCTCAGCTCGGCTCAGTTCGTTTGTAGCCCTAAAAAAACTCATCTATTTGGGTAAGCCATTCAATGATTTTGTTTGGGTCATGGACTTTGTTATAGTTAGGAGCATTTGCTTTAACTTTCTTGATAGATTCAAGGTTTCTTGATTCCTATGGTTGTTCCTATAGAGTTATCTTTTAGGATGAGTGTGCTCCTTAGGATTTTTCATGAAGTCTTCTCCAATTGTTTCAGTGTTTACAGGATTTGGTGCTAATGGTGGGATTTGTATCCTAATACTTGGGTTTTGAACTTGGGTGATTAGGTTGACTATAAACTCTTGGAGTCTCTTAAAATTTTCATTATTTTGCTAGTTTTGCAATTCTAATTCATCTATCCTCTTATTGCTTACTTGAAGATTTTGGAGGTATGATTGAATGCTTAATGTTATAATTTGAATAAAATTTTTTATAAAATTTTCAATATAAAATACTGGCTGATTTAATTAAAAGAAATATAAATGATTTTGGAAAATATTTTTTGAGCCTTCACACAATGTAAATTCACAAGTAGAAACAACAAACACAATAACTAAACTAGTTTAAGACAAAACCCTTAAGTGTTCAAATTAGTTTTCCTATGTTAATTGGAATCAAAGGAAAGGTTTATTTTCTTTAAGTGGAACACTCCCTTTCTGATTTGGATCCTCTCTAGTCAATTAGGATTGAAAGGTTCAAACGTTGATGACTAGGCTTAATTCGTGAGACAGCTAGTTGGAAACAATGCAATAGTTTAAAAGATTTTGCATTAAACAAGCTATCTACCACATGTGATTGCAATGAAAAATCAAATACTAATAAAGTAAACAAAGTCTAAAATTATAAAGATTACCTCTTGAGAATTCAACCCCACTATTTGCAAAAGCCTTTAGAAGCTTCTCATTTCCTTGGTGTCCACCTTACAATGCAAGTGCTGTCCACCAATCTCTAAAGCCCTGATACCAACAATGGTGATGCTGCTTGTGAAGGCTTTAAATTATTGTTGTGATTCCATTGGTGGATGTGGGGCTCTCCTATTAGGAGAGTAAAGCTATATTTGGTGGAGTTTAAATTTGAGTGGAATTAGAGTTAAGAAGTCAGTTGTTGGCAAAATAATAATAATAAGAATGCTTTGTTGGTTTTTGTCAAGGTACTATATTTTCATTGAAGTTATTGGACTTTTAACACTTCTTTTATCTGAGTTTCAGTGTTACGATGCCTCATAAGGAGGCTGCCCTTGCATGTTCTGATGAAGTTGATCCAATTGCTAAGGTAAGCTCTGCAAGAACTATCAGAAAGCTTGCTACATGCATCTGCATCTAATGTATTTTTTTTGTTCTTGATTTTCTTTTTCAGTATATTGGGGCTGTAAATACATTGATAAAACGTCCATCAGATGGAAAACTAATAGGTTATAACACAGACTACACTGGTGCAATTTCTGCTATTGAAACAACACTACAAGGTGTTTGGCGTAATCTGTTACTTCCAAGCTGTTGTCTAACACATAAGTGGCAAATCGTTTTGAAAATTTATCTATCTAACATCAGTTGAGATATTGTTATGACCTTTGAACAGGTTCTTCAGGGAAGGTTTCGGCTGGTTCTCCTCTGGCTGATAAGGTTTTTGTCGTCTTAGGAGCTGGTGGTGCTGGTAAAGCACTTGCTTATGGTGCTAAAGAAAAAGGTGCAAGAGTTGTGATAGCAAACCGTACATATGGTAACATTATCTTTTCCCTTTCTACAGTGCAGCACAGTTTTCACATTTGCATCAAATTGTTGCATATTCTTAATGTGTAAAGGAATACTATGAACCTCAATTCTAACAAGGGAGTCTTTTTCCTCATCGTTAGGCTAGCATTATGGAAGAAGGTTCATGGTGTGATTATGATGAGTATTGTGTTGCAGTAGTAACTTGTTGATCAAATTCATTAATTTTTGGTTGATAAAATGGAAATATATGACTTAATTCCCTTTAGTGGGTTCGTGTTATGAAGGATACCAGATTATGAATTTATGCTCATGTAATTATATATAATCCTCATAGTCGCTAATAACTTAGAAGCTTATATATCTGAAGTTTCTAACCATACATTTGATATAATATTACTGATTAATCTACTTGTATAGCTATAGGAGAGCTCATCACCGTTGACTTCTTTTTGTTTTCTTACTTGAAAATTACTAATCGGAGAAATTGTGATTTTGGGATCATCACTTATTAGAACTTCATGTGTACTATACAGTTACTCGTGTGATAATTATAATCTAAACAGTTTATTTGTGATTGTTAGGAGAATTTTACATCCTCATCCTGTGAGGCCACCTATAACTAAGTTGATAAAAACGACGTAAAGCCAATTTTTTTTTTAGTGACCTTATGATACATCTTTTTTCTTGTCATTACACCATTTTATTTCTGCTGACTGCCAGAGCGAGCCAAAGAACTTGCCAACTTAGTTGGAGGACAGCCTATATCACTTGCAGATTTAGAAAATTTCCATCCAGAGGAAGGGATGATTCTTGCAAATACAACATCAATAGGAATGCACCCAAACATTCATGACACCCCTCTCTCCAAGGTTTGTGTTCTTCTTCTTTAACAAGTAATTTAGTGAGTGTTGATGCACGGTACCTGCTATTACATTCTGAGGAAGATAAAAAATATTGAGTGTAGCAAATTATCTTGAGCTTTTACATTGAAATTTAGCATGCATTTATGATAGATATGTTCAGTGACTATATCAACAAAGAAATGGAGGGAGGGTGCCATTTTGTTATTTAAGGCTTTGTTTGGGATGACTTTCTTACTGCTTCTAAAAGCAGCTTTCTAGTGCAAAAATTAAATTTTAGGCTTCGTTTGGGACGGCTTTTTTATTGCTTTCTAAAACGGAGTTTTAGTACAAATTTTTTTTATTTTTGTATTAAAACTCCGTTTTAGAAAGCAATAAAAAAGCCGTCCCAAACGAAGCCTTAGTCACTAGAAAGCTGCTTTTAGAAACAGTAAGAAAGCCGTCCCAAACAAAGCCTAAGTCCTCTGCCATTATTCTATTTCATATTTTTCTTTGTTCATTTTTATATCCTTGGAGTCGAGGGTAGTTGGGATTTGACTGTCTCCCCCTTTATGCTTGTAGCTGAAAGAACAAAGCAATGGACCATAATAACCCATATGGATTAACCATGCAACCCTAGGGTCAAGTCCATGGTAAATACTTATGGTTTTGCCATATCCCAATAATTTTTTGTGGGATTTATGGATCCTTAATTTTCTTTCATCCTCGTTTAGCGTTATATGGGGTGCTAAACCTATTCCACAAAATTATATTCTGCATGTGGCTTATTTTTTGGTGCCTTTATTTTATTTCATATTTTTCTTTATTCTCTTTGGGCCTACTAACAAAAAGAAAGTTTTGCTTATATCATGCACTTTTTTATGTGTATTCAATCTTATTTGCTTATATAATTGCAGCAAGCTCTGAAATCATACGCGTTGGTTTTTGATGCTATATACAACCCAGTGGTGACCAGACTTCTTCGTGAAGCAGAAGAGCTTGGAGTGACCATTGTTACTGGAATGGAGATGTTTATACGTCAAGCCATGGGTCAGTTTGAACTTTTCACTGGTTTACCAGGTAAAATCTTAGCTGATGCCTTGTCAAAGATTGCCATGGTTCCCTCTTGACCAAATTCTGGATATTACTCATTTATCTTTCTGTGCAGCCCCTGAGAAGCTCATGCGTGATACTTTGTTGAGCATGCAATAAAATGGTTTGTTCCTATTCCTTTGAAATTTTTTAAAAAATAAAGATTATCAGCTATGTTGCCTTTGGTATGTCATTTAGAGTTCATTTGGGATGGCTACAACTATCTAAAAATAGTGTTGTAGAGTAAATAAATTTTTTTAAAAGATTTTAAGATTATTGCAATTTTTTTCCCTTCTAGAAAAGCTGAATATAAATTTATTTGTAGTTTTCACACAATAGTAAATTTAGTTATAAAAAGTTGATTCTTATTGTAGTAAAATAGTATTGTGATTGTTGTCTAAAAAAAGGTGATTATAACTAAATTTACTATTTGACTAATTTAATTGTAGTCTTAAATAGGACACGAACGTGGATGAGACACAATATTATAATTTTATATCTTAACATAGTGTATAGAAATTGAGTAAGCAGAATATTAGGAGTAATTGAAAAATAATAAATCATTTAACTAGAATTTGTGATTAAAATGATTACTATTAGGATGTCTAGAGTTTTGCCAAGATGTCGTGTTAGAAGTGTCGAGAGGGGAGACGAAAATAATGCTATCAAGAGTCGGCCATTGAGCATCATTGTCGAGACAGTGTCGGTTGTCTATGTTGAGATGATGTTGATCAAAGATGAGATGTCGAGTCGATGCGAGGACGTGACTGTGGGGGTAGAAAGGGCCAGCGTCAAACTTTGATTTTCATATGGCTTTGAAACATTCATGTTGTGACGACGTCGGATGTCGATGATGCAATGACATTGGGCGTTGTGAAACTATAGTTTCGATAGAAATGAAAATGGTATGTTTGGAAAATGGAGTATTGAGTGTGGGCAATCGATTTGTGGTTGTTGAGAGGAAATAAAAAATATATATTTTTTAATAAATAAAAATTTATAATATAAGAAGTTATTAAAAAAATAATAAAATATTTAAGTTACGTTTGTCGGACACACTTGTCCAATTTTTTATATTTTTTAATTAGACACATCTTTGGCATTTCTGATATGTATCGGAGGCGTGTCGGAGGCGTGTTGTGTCTAATGTGTCTGAAACTGCATACCTCATTGAGGAGAAGTGTCGGTGCATTATAAATTTAAAATATTTGCAATAAGCAACCTTTTTTCCCTCTGAAATAGTTCATTTTCTGCACAAAATTTTAACTCCTGAAATTCATATTCTAACTCCAATTTCTTTTACCTCAGATCTTTATTTTTGGAAGTTCTGGTGCCCATTGATGACATTTATCACATATAATGAGCTGCCGTATGCTGCTTGTGGCTGTACGCTGCTCTCATTCCTGTGCAATTTTTCATTGATTTGGAAGAAACTTTTGTTAATCAGCATTCCATTTTCTCAAATCTTTTTCTTTGTAAACTTTATGAGGCTTTTTTTTTAAAGAAAATAAACGAAATCTGGGTGAAATATTATGACATTAGTAAATAAGTTGATCTAACATAATTAATCAGTCCAGTACTGTTAACCTTGAAATTTTTTTTTTGTAAATCTCTACCACTTTCTTCTTCTTGGTTTTATGCTTGTTATTAGAGTGGATTATTTACTTTAACATATGGTTTTAGTAATGATGAACTGGGGTATGATTATGTGTCTTTAATGTCCTACTTTAAATGTTTTGTTTAGTTGATCTTGATCATATATTTGGGTGATTGTGAAGCTCTCAAAAAAGCTTGTTTGTGTTCGATCTTATTTAGTTTGATAATAATTCAATTATGGTTCTATGGGGTTAGGAGTAAAATGAGTGTAAAGTATAATAAATGTAGGGGTTTTGAAAATATTGATGTTTGGTTGGATGAAAAATAAATCCAAGGTAAAGCGAATACAGTGTATATCATTCTAGTTCTTTTTTGAGATAAGTTGTTATCGTCCAATTTTAAGCGAAATAGTTTACACTGCTCCAAAGCTTGCTTGACCACTGCTGATGGCCACTATCTCCGTTGCCACCCCGTTGTCGATTGTCGCCGTCAACGCCCATCGCGCACTACCATGGCCGCTGGCTGCCAATCCCACCCATTGCTGTTGTTGTCGGCCTCCGCCGACCACTATCGCCGTAGGCCATCACCAACCACCACTGCCAGACAGTCTTCTTCACCTAATGGCAACTTTGCCTCCACCACTGTTGCCCTCCAACATCGGCTGCTGGCTGTTGACCACCACCAACAACTCTGGGCACAACTTTTTTACATTGCATTCACTTTACTTCAAAAAAAAAAAAAATCATGCATTTCTTTTATACTCATACAAATTACTCAAAATATTTCTTTTATAATGCATACTTTTTACAACAACAACAACAACATCATCAAGCTTTTATCTCACTACGTGGGGTCGGCTATATGAATTTTTTTTTCCATTGTGTCCTATTAAAGGTCAAATTCTCGTTAAAATCTAATAAAGAAAGGTCATTCCTAATATTTTTTAACCAAGTCTTTTTTAGGTTTGCCTCTACCTTTCTTAACATAAGTCAAATCTAATACCTCTACTCTCTTAACCGGTCATTGGAAGGTCGTCGTTTTATATGACCAAACCATCTAAGGCGACTCTCTCTAATCTTATCTTCTACTGGAGCTACTCCAACCTTTTCACGTATATGCTAATTTCATATCCTATCTCTAAGGGTAAAGCCACTCATCCACCTGAGCATCCTCATCTTTGCCACACTTAACAAAGAATTATGCTTCTCTTTTAATGGCCAACATTCGGCACCATAAAGCATTGCAGGCCTCACCACCATCTTATAGAATTTTCCCTTAAGTTTGAGGTAACAAGCCCGATGCATTCCTCCACTTCAACCATCCAACTTGAATTCTACTGATAATATCCCCATCTATTTCACCATCACCCTGAACAATAGATC
>NW_021319548.1:217619-250949 GCF_001605985.2 Dendrobium catenatum | reverse complement strand
CATATCACTTCTCTTGGAACTTTATCATATGCTTTTTTCTAAATCAATAAAAATCATATGTAGATCTTCCTTATTTTCTCTATATTTCTCTATCAAACATCTTAATAAAGTATGGCTTCCATAATCGACCTACCTGTCATGAATCCAAATTGATTTTGAGAAACATTAGTATCACGCCGCAACCTATGCTCCATAACTCGCTCCCATAATTTAAAGTATGACACATTAACTTAATTCCTCTATAATTCGCACAATCTTGTGCATCACCTTTATTCTTAAAAATAGGAATTAACACAGTCTTTCTCTATTCATCTGGCATCTTTTTAGTCTTTAAAATAGTATTAAAAAGTTTAGTAAGCCAATAAATTCCTTCATCTCCTAAGCATATCCACACCTTTATTGGAATATCACCAGGTTCAACAGCTTTTTCATCCTTCATTTTCTTTTAAGCCTCTCTAACTTCGATTTTACTAATACGCCGATAAAGACAAACATCTTTATTTTCATTTAGGGTGCTAAGGTTACTATAATCAACTTTATTTTTACAATTTTCATTAAAAAGTTCAGCAAAATATCTCATACACCTTTGTTGAATATCATCTTCTAAGAAAAGTATTTTTTGATCTTCATCCTTAATACACTTCACTTGAACTAAATCCTTAACTACTCCTATCTCTTTGTTTGACTAACTTATACATATGTCTATCTCCCTCCTTAGTATCTAAATTATTATATAAATCACTAAAAGCTAAGGTATTTGTAACGCATATTACTTTCTTAGATTCCTTACAAGCCTCTTTATATCTTTCCCAATTATTATAATTTTTAAAATTAAACCAATTTTTATAACAAATCTTCTTATTCTTAATCTTGTCTTGCACATTTGGATTCCACCACAAATTATTTTTACTATTAAGAGTTTTTCCCTTTGATACTTTAAACACATCTTTTGTAATATTCTTAATATCAATAGCTACTTTTTCCCACATAACATTAGCATCCTCATGCACAGATAAAATCTTAAGATCTAAAATCTTACTCTCAAAAATATTTTTGTTAATATTCTTTAAATGCTCCCATTTAATCCTATAATATCGTTTTACTTTATTTTTTATTATCTGCACCTTTATCTTAAAGTCCAAAATTAATAAGATGTTGGGTACATAAATTTTCACCCGGAATAACTTTACAATATTTGCAATCTAAACGATCTAATTTTCTTATAAGGAAATAATCAATCTGGGTTGTACTATATTTATTTTTATAAGTGATGAGATGCTCATTCATTTTCTTAAATAAGGTATTAGCAATTGAAAAATCATAAGCTAAACAAAAATCTAATATGGTCTTGCCACCTTCATTTGTTGTTCCAAAATCATAGCCCCAATGAATACTTTTAAAATCATCCACCTCTCTACCAACATGTCCATTTAAATCTCCTCAAATAAAAACTCTTTCTTCTAGAGGTATCTTTTTACACTATTCTTTTTTCAGACAACCAAATACCCTATATATATTTACACACGCATACAAGGAAATGCATATTTTATATTTAAATGTGCCTTCTAAGTAGATTTATGGTCACGAGGGGCTAAATTTGAAAATAATATCCAAAGTATTCGTATATGATCAGTTTAGTTTCAGAGTATAATGTTGCTTCAATTTAGTTCTTTGACAATACAAAATTGATCCAAAATGATCATTTTAAAACTAAATCAATTAATTTTATATCATAATTATAACATGAGGTGCTATTTTGGATTAATTTTGTATAGTCAATGGAGTTAAATTAAAACAACTTGATGCCGTGTGACTAAATTGGCCATGAACAAATTTTCTAGATACAATTTTGAGAATTTTTTGTTTTCATGAGTTAATTTTTATTTGGCTTGATGGATTGCAAAACCTAAAATTATAAAATTCAGACTCATTTATTTAAAAGGAAAAGCTGAATAATACCTAGCTTGCTCAAATAAGTCTTATTTAGGCTTCGTTTGGGACGGCTTTTTTATTGCTTTCTAAAACGGAGTTTTAGTACAAAAATAAAAAAAATTGTACTAAAACTCTGTTTTAAAAAGCAGTAAAAAAGCCGTCCCAAATGAAGCCTTAGACTCCACTAGTTTCTGTGAGTTTTGATGAAGTTTTTATGATTGTCAGTTGGGTAAAGACACTTCCTATTAAGCGTTAAAGAGGGTGAAGCACCATATGCTTCTTAAAACTAATGATCCTCTGATAAATATCAAATCTTGCATTAATTCATATGAAATTATTAGAACAACATGAATTTTTTGCAAAAAAAAATTAATAGAAATTTCATAATTGAAATAAAAAAACTGTAATTATTGTTAAGAAAAACTTTAAAATCCAAAAAAAGAAAAAAAGAAAAAAGAGTATGCAGCTTAAAGTAAGAATGAAATTAGTTTATCATAGCCATAAGCTAAGTCACGAAATTAAATGAGACCTTTGCTAGCCTATAAATTGTGACAAATTCCATGTAGATCATATGTAATTGTGCCACAATTGATTCAATATACCAACATTGGACTATTAGGCTTAGGTAGAGTCCCTAAGATTTATACTAGCCTAGGTGATCATATTGTTTCGATTAACACCAATATGTGTAATGTACTTTTATAAGTCCACCACACCTATTGGCATTTGGCCTATCACTAAGAGCAAGTTGAAGACTCCAAGCTAGAAAATTTTATTTATATTTTTTGCTTAATTATGTGTGTGAAAACTTTATGTGGAATTATAATTGCATGTGTGTGTGAGAATTAGTGTTTGTTTTATAATTGTGCTGACTTTTGTCTGCTTGTTTGTAGGTACGTGGTACTTGCAGCAGTTCAGGGAGCTTACAGGTAATAGTAAGAGCTACTGTTGAGGGTCTGAGGAAGTTTGAGTTTTGTTTTGAGAGTTTTAGAATTCTTTGTTGAGTTGTTTGTAGGGCTCATTATTCTTGCTCAGAAAGTTGTTAGAGAGATGCTTAGTATTTTATATTTAGGTTGATTGGATAATTAAAAAACATTGATTTGATGCTCTTTTGTTTTATGTTTTATTTTGATTTAATTGATTACATTAATTAATTATGTTGATTAATTAAAATGTTGAATTTTAATTAAAATTTAATTTGTTCAAAATTTAGTTTAAAATTTTTTAAAACGTAATTTAAAATTATATGAAATATAAATTGATTTGCTCAAATTGATGTTATTTTAAAGTTATTTTATTCATATGATTTATTAAATTTAATTGCTCATTAATTTAATTGAGTTGAATGTTATTTATTTAAGTGTTATTTAATTAACTTTAAGTCTTAATTGAGTTTAAGCTTCAAATTAATGTTTGGTTGATTTTAATTTAGGTTAAAATTTAAATTGTATTTTGAAATTATCTAAATAAATTAGTTATTCAATTGGTTAATTAGGTTTACTAATTAAATGATTTTAATTTGGAATTATTTAATTTGATCAGTTAAATTAAAGTTTCAATTTAATTGATTAAAGCTCTCTTCTTCTTCTTTTTTTAGTTTAAATTCAATTCACGGGTTTAAGTTAATCAATTATTAATATTAAATTGGTTTAGTTCAATCATTTGGAGTTTTAATTAAATGATATTTAATTTGAAAGTTTTATTTTAGTTCTGTTCAGCTAACTCGATTTTAATCTCAATTAAAAATTGATGAATTTAGATCTTATTCATATCTTTTATTAACTATTCTTTGATTAAAGTTTGATTTTATATTTATTTATACTTTAATGTTTAGTCAGATTAATTATTTAAATTGATTTATTTTTTTATTTAAAATGGAGCTTTAATTATTTATTTAATTGAGTTATCCAATTAATCAATCATTTAATTTTGCTTAGTTAGCTTCTTCAAATGATTGATTAGTGATTTAATTAGTTAATGATGGGTTTCAATTGAATACTCTCTAATTTGTCCAAGTACAAAATTTTAAAGGAAATTTCGGCAATCTCCCGACTTCCCCTCCATGCGAGGTTAGGTGATGATAGGACACTTGCCCTTTTGGATTGACAAAAATTGTCGTCCAGTGTTCAATCCACTCGACCGGATCAGATTCACGACTGAGGACTTTGGAGGACCGTATAAATCCCGGGACTTCTTTCAATTGAATGGCTTGTAACTTCCAACTGATGTTCAATTTATTCATTTTAATATTTATCTTAATAGAACAAAATAGCAGTATATTTAATTTTATATTTTAAAATGTCATGTCAAGTTAGAGAAACAAGGCTTTACTGCAAGTTTAGACTTATTATTTGAATCAATTTCTTATGGGCAAATAGCCCACAGTATTTGCTGGAATAAGGAGGAGAACTTTCTCACAATCTCACGGGTATAGAAGCAAAATAACAGTCTGAGAGGTTTATATCAAACACGAGCACAGAAAATCAGAAAATTCAGGCGGACGTGCATGCCGCTTTTCTTGCCTGAGAAGATCGCTTGTGTGTGGAAGACCGGCGGCGGCGGGTCTAGCACGGGCGTCGGCGGAGGTTGGTGCTCTCGCACGGACTGTCTGGCGTGCAGTCTGGTTACGCAAGATTGAAGGAAGCCGACGTTAGCTCCGGCGTCGGAGTCAAGCTTTCGGAGAGGAGGCCGAATTGACGGTCGGGCTTGCGAACAAAAGCCGGAGACGAACAAGAAATCTCTTTGCTTCAAAACTGATTGTAAGTGAGGGCAAATTATTGCATCCGGTCACCGGGCGCGGAGATAGGTCCGGATATTAATAAAATATTATTTTAAATTAAGCGTGTCAAAAGCGCAGGTAAAGTGCAGTCAAAGCGCAACTAAATCGCAAGTCAAAAGCGCAGGTGACGTGACAAATTTTTATTGGATGTCCGAACCTATTCTCCGCATCCGGTGACCGGATGCAATAATTTGCCGTAAGTGAGCGTCCCCAAAAATACTTCAATTTTCTTCTTCTTTTGCAATTTATGACGGTTTCTTTTGTATTCAGTTTTGTCCATCGTGGAATAGTGGGTGGCATAAGACTTCAGTAATGTAATTAATAAACCACTGCTTAGTCCATGTGGTGGAGAACCGGCTGGGCAAAGACCGGGTACCGGGTTCGAATCCTTTCGACGGTAATGCCAGCCTTAATCGTCGGCTTGGGTAAATTGGTGTGTGTTGCTCAGGTCGACCGAAGTTTTAACTGACCTTTGGACAGTGTTTCCTCCTCCAAAAAAAAAAAAAAACAACTTCTATTTTATATTTTGGAGAGGTCAATTGCATTTAATTTTTGATGTACATATTGATAGGTTTTCTTGTATCTCATTAAGTGCTATAGAATTACAGATCTTGATATCTCTCCATTGTATTTACAAAGATCATTCCTTGTGATAAAATGGTAAGTAGTGTAGTGGCGACATATGCAAACATCTTATTAGTGAATGGCTCAGTTCTTGGATAAGCAATAAATGAGTGTACAAGCCTCCTAGAATTTAGATGATACTAATAGCAATTTGAGTATAGCAACAAATGAGTTTTTTTTTTTTTTTTTTGAAGGGCCGAATAAATTGCTCTAGCTAAATAATCGAATAAATTGCTCTTTTTTTATATATCAATTAGTTGCCTCCACATATGTCGATATAGTCATCAACCTTAAGCTCGTCGATCATAATTAACTTTAGAGCATTCAAATCATTAAGGGGGTGGTCCTCTGAATCATATAATATATCCTCTTGGTTCCTATTAATCTAGGAAACATACCTCGGGCAATTTAGTGTTTTATCCTAATTCTAATTTAGTTATTTTGTGTTAGTTTACTTCTAATTGTGATTTGCAAATGTCAAAAGCTTAAAAATAATTTTTCAAAATCATTTGCTTGAATTTTATTTAAATCAACAAGCATTTTATATTTAATACAAATTACAAACATCTTACTTAAGTCCATACCATAAAAAGTTTAATAAAATTCAATAGTTCATTTTGAACTTAACCACTCAAGTTCAAAATTTGAGTGTTAGGGTTCAAACACCTCATTCGGTTGAAAATTAAAATTAAACTGCAGAATAAGAGTACTTTGAAAACATAGGGAGCATATTCAATATATCTAAAAAAAAAGGGAGCATATTCAATCTTGAAAACATTATTTTTGGAATCTCCATAAGAATGATCAACATAGGAATCATGAAGCCTTAATTGAATGTAAATGTTCATACATATGATTGAGTTTGTGACCCCAAATGGATGACTATCAAAGAACCACCTTTCTAAATGAAATGTAGAGGTCATGCAAAAATCTATTAGACCAATATTTTAATTAAAGAAGAAATGTTTAGACGACACAATCTTACTTGGATAGAGATGAAGAAAATGCCAAGGGTTAAGCACTATTCTAGAAACTATGACATAAACTACATGAAAAATTGTAGACTCTTAGTCAAGGTAATATGGAAGTGGTAGAACATATGAACGTACATAATTGAAGATTTAGTACCCAGGACCAACTATACAAACTTGGAATGGTAGTTACACAACAAGTTTTTTATTGGTTTTAGGAGTGAGATCCACTATGAGGTTGAGTTACAAGACCCTAAGATCCTTGAGGATGCTTTTCATTATGCTTGTCTTAAAAAGGCTTCATCTGGAGCCAAATATTCAAACTCATCCTCTTGTTCTACCTAGAGGTATACTATAGACCTGGACCTATATCTTCTACTTCCCAACCAAATAAGTGTGAGACCTCGTTCCCTTACTGTTCCTCTATGATTTGGATTTTTTCTCAGATAACTCTGGTAAATTGTTTGGAAAATTGATTGACATTATTTCCAAGTTAGATCTTGGGGCATCACAATAAGAGACCCCCCCCTCTCGAAACATATTAGAAGCCTAGTGTGGAAGCCATTTTCCTTCCAGGATCGTCTAGGACGAAGTTGGATCATCCTGGGACGATCGGTACAAGTTGTGAAGAAAATTCTGGCTGGAAGGTTCGTCCCAGGACGAAATGAGGTTTGTCCGTACGAAATTTTTCCAGAGAGCAACTCGTCCAAGTACGATAACTATTTCGTCTGAACAAAATTCGTCCAGAGGGCAAATCATCCCGGAATGATTTTGGATCATTCGGGACGATCTGGTTGGATATATATGTAAATGAGTTATTTTGAAGAGAGAGAAAAGGGCAGGAGAGAGAAAATAGAAGGAAAAAGTGATTTTTGGGCGACTTCTGTCCGTTTCCGTCCGTAGCTGCAGTTGAGAAAGTTGACCGACTTGAGGTAAGGCACATTTCGCCTTTCTCAATTTTTAGAAACGAGGATTTTGATGATTTTTCTGTTCCAAATTTTGTTTCCGTTAGCGAATAATTTGTTTCGTTTTGCACTGATAAACTTTTTATCGCGTAACTTTTGGTATGTCTCTGAGATAATATTTTTGCACGTTTTGAGTATTTTCTAGAAGATTTTCTCCGTGTATTTTGAATTCTATGGTGTTTTAACCGAATAACGAATTATAAGGATGTTGAAAAATGTTATTCTAGTATAATAAAAGTCTTATAATGATGTTGTGTATTATCTGTGATAATTTGGTGAATTTCTGAATCTGTGTATTCTGTGTAAATTCCGTATACTGTCGTTATGCTGCTGACGATTTTCTAACGTAATCTGATTTTCTGAATTGAATGTTTTGATGTGTTGTGATATCAGAAGGAAGCTATAAGGGGCCAGAATCCTTTGAGATTCTGTCTGTGTCAGAGAAATCTGAGAAATTTGAAAATAAGTTCTGTTATGAAAATTTTGTATATCTGTTCTGTTATGGTGCTATAAGCACAAAGGGAGACATAAGGGGTCAGAATCTGAGATTCTGTCAGTGTTAGGGAAGGGAGGCATAAGGGGCCAAAATCCGTCGAGATTCTATCAGGGTCAGGGATATATGTGATATGTGAATTGTGATATCTAAAATATGATTTTATCTGATTTGAATTCTGATTTGTACGATCCGATCCGTTATGTGATTTGAAAGTTTTATAAGTTTTATAAGATACATTCTGCACTCTGATTTGAATTCATGTATTTGTGATTTGATTTCTATTTGATCAAGTATTTGTTCAGTCTATTATACGATTTCTGTACGGCTATTCGAATAACTGCTTCTGATGTATTTTCTGATGAAAATTTCTGAAGATTTTGATTAGTGAGTGTAGTCTTGCTGAGCTGTTAGCTCATCCTTGTTTTTTGCGTGGTTTTCAGGTTCTAGGAAAGGGAAGGAAGTATTGTATTAACAGTTCTGTGTCTGATCAGTGATTACGTATTTTGTACTTTTGATTTTTATACAGTCATGGCTTTTCTGTTCTGTTCTTTCTGTCTGTAGCAATGCACTGTATTGTATATGATTATTTTGATGAAAGAAGGAAGAAAGTAGTGGATGCATTTCTTTATATGTATTTGAAGTTTATACAAACTCTATGTTTCTGTTTGTTTGAATATTCGGAAGAAAGTTCTGAAGCAAATTCCAAAACTAGATCCTGGATCATCAACATTTGTCGAGGCCCGACGTGAAGGGATTCATTCCGGTCGGGTTGGGTCGTGACAAATATTTAAGTGGTATCAGAGCAATGGTTTTGGAATTTGGATTGTAAGACAGAGCTGTAGGAATTGATCTGTAAGTCTGTCGGGGGTAGTTCTAGTTGTCTGGATTTTTATTTTGTTATTTTTGTGTATAGTTTTATGTGTGATTATAAATCTATCAAACCCAGGTATGATTGATGGGCAGAGTGCTAGTCAAGCAGCTCCTATGAACAGTACTGCCCCAGTAGTTGATTCTGATACAGTTTCTTAGTTTGCTACGCTGGTTGCTCAGATGATGAGCGAGACTCAGAATAGGGCATCTATTGTTCGATCTGAAGATGTTGATAGACATATGCAGATGTTTTTGAGATTGAAACCTCCGAGGTATGAGGGCACTGTTGAGCCTAGAGCAGCTGAGGATTGGTTAAGAAGGTTGGAAAAAACTTTTGACGGAATGCAATGTCCGCTAGACAAGAAAGTATTGTTAGCTATTTTTCTGTTAGATGGTGAAGCTGAACGCTGGTGGATGGACCACTAGGAGGAAAAGTTCCAAGGTAAATTGAATTCTCTAATTACATGGGAAGAATTTTCTATCGTGGTTTGTACCTCCTTCTGCAAGACAGCAAATACAGGAGACTTTTTTGAGGTTGGTTCAGGGGAGCAGAACAGTTATGCAGTACGAGGCAGAGTTTACTGCTCTGGCATGATATGCTCCTCAGCTGGTGAGTACTTCTGCTGAGAAGTGCTACAGATTTTTGAGGGGATTATGAGATAGTCTGAGGCAGCCCCTGGTACCATTTCATATTTTTGATTTCTCTGAGCTTATTGAGAGAGCTCGATTGATAGAGAATGATATGATGGCTATTCAGCAGTGGTGGACTGCTAGTAGAAAGAGGTTTAGTGGTGATGTTTCTGGCAGTAGTTTTTTTGGAAAGAAGAGATTTGTTTCTGGAGACTCCAGGAGGAGTGGGCAGTCAGGATCCACTACAGTTTCTGGTAGTGACAGTACTACTAGTTCTGAATTAGTCAGTGGGGCACCTGTGTGCCAGACTTGTGGACGAAGACATTTTGACCAGTGCTGTAGGATGAATGGTCAGTATTTCAGATATGGTCAGCCAAGACATCAGATTGCTGAGTGTCTACAGGCTGGATTTGATCGACGATCTGAGTCCAGATCTGATAGTTTTGTTAGACCAGCAGGAAGGTCGATGATAGTTCCTCCACGTACTGTTTCTGAGGGATCCTCTGGTAGAGCTGGTGGATCAGGTTCTGTGGTGAGGAGACCACCTAATGGTGATCAGAGGAAGTCTGGTAGTTCTGTAGCTCCAGCTCCAGTTCAGACACATATATACAGTTTGAATTAGCAAGAGGCACGAGATGCTCCGGATGTGGTGATAGGTACAATTTTTATTTCTGAACACCCCTGTCGTGTTTTGTTTGATTATGGAGTCAGTCACTCATTTTTGTCCGAGTGTTGTTTTGATGCTTTGCATCTAGATTCTGTGACATTACCGGTTTCTCTTTCTGTTCTTTTGTCGGCTGGGAATAATTTGATTGCCCAGAAGTTTTATTTTTGTGATATTGATATATCTGGGTAGAAGTGGAAATCGTGTTTGATTTTGTTGCCGATTTTTTCGTATGATGTGATTTTTGGCATGGATTGACTGAGTCTGTATGAGGCTCAGATTGACTGTTTGAAGAAACAAGTGAGTTTGCTTTTGGATGGTGAAAGATGTATATTTCAAGGGTTAAGAGGAATTTTATTTTGTCCGATTTCTGTGTTAGAAGTCAGAAGATTATGGAAGAAGGGTTGTTAGGTGTTTTTGGCATCAGTATGGGATTTGAATATAGATGTGAGTTCTGTTTCTGATATCCTGGTTGTACGAGAGTTTTCAGATGTCTTTCCTGAGGAGTTGGTTGGTTTGCCTCCGGATAGAGATGTTGAGTTTTGTATTGATGTTTTTCCGGGTACGGCTCCGATATCTAAGACTCCGTACAGGATGGCACCGAAGGAATTTTCAGAGTTGAAAGTTCAGCTCCAGGAGTTAGTGGATAGAAGATTTGTCCGTCCTAGTGTTTCTCCTTGGGGAGCACCTATTCTATTTGTGAAGAAGAATGATGGAACACTACGTATGTGTGTGGAATACAGAGATCTGAATAAAGTCACAATCAAGAATAAGTATCCATTGCTACGGATTGATGATTTATTTGATCAGATGGCTGGATCTTTTGTATCTGAAAGATTGATTTGAGATCTGGATATTATCAGGTGAAGGTAAAGGAAGATGATGTGATGAATACAGCTTTCAGTACTCGGTATGGGCAGTACGAGTTCTTGGTTATGCCTTTTGGGGTAACCAATGCACCTGCTGTTTTTATGGATCTAATGAACCGAGTGTTCAAGGAGTATCTAAATCAAATTGTAATCATCTTTATAGACGATATTCTGGTATATTCTACTTCTGAGGAAGATCATACCATACATTTGAGAACTGTGTTGGAGACTTTGAGACAGCATCAGTTGTATGCTAAATTCTCCAAGTGCGAATTTTGGCTGAAGAATATTTCTTTTCTAGGGCATGTGGTGAGCGGCGAAGGTATTTCTGTTGATCCCCAAAAAATTCAGGCAGTTGCTAATTGGCCAAAGCCTACTACGGTATTTGAGGTACGTAGTTTCTTGGGTATGGCCGGATATTATAGAAAATTTGTGAAAGGATTTTCCCAGATTTCTGTACCTTTGACAAGACTGACTCAGAAGTCAGTAGCTTTTATTTGGACACCAGAGTGTGAAGCTAGTTTTTAGAGATTGAATGATTGTTTGACTTCAGCTCCTATATTAGCACTTCCGTCAGGTACGGAAGGATTTCAGGCGTTCAGTGATGCTTCACTGAAAGGTTTGGGCTGTGTTCTGATGCTGCATGGTCGAGTAATTACTTATGCTTCAAGATAGTTAAAACTACATGAAAAGAATTAACCGATGCATGATTTGGAATTGGCTGCAGTTATCTTTGGTTTGAAGATTTGGCGTCACTACTTGTATGGCGTCATGTGTGAGATATTTACGATTCATAAGAGTTTGAAGTATATCTTCACTCAGAAGGATCTGAATTTGAGGCAAAGAAGATGGCTTGAATTGATCAAGGATTATGATCTGACGATTCAGTATCAGTCTGGTAAGACTAATATGGTAGCAGACGCTCTGAGCAGGAAGTCTTCTAGATTATCAGATATTCACCTTACTTCTGATGAGTATCTAATACGAGATATGGAAAGATTATAGTTTGAGGTGATTTCCTTTACTAGTCAGGATTCTGGTGTGTTGACTCAGATGAATATTGAATCTTCTTTGGAAGAAAGGATTTATGAAGCCTAGATGTCAGACGCTGACTATTCAAAGTTGATTGTTCAGATTGAATCTGGTAAGAAATCTGAACTACGAATTTCTGATTCTGGTGTTATTTTCTGTAAGAATAGGCTGTGGATTCCTATGTCTGTAGATCTGAGGAAAGAGATTATGCACGAATCTAACCATTCAGGCTATATCATTCATCCAGGAAGTGGTAAGATGTACGGAGATATGAAGAGGTTATTTTGGTGGCCTGAAATGAAAAAGGATATAGTGGACTTTGTTTCGAAATGCGAAGCCTGTCAGTTGGTGAAGGCCGAGCATCAACGACCAGGATGTCTTTTGCAGTCGTTGTCTATCCCTGAGTGGAAGTGGGAGGAGGTAACGTTGGATTTTGCTATGAATTTTCCTTGATCAAGGTAAGGACATGATGCAAATTGGGTAATTATTGATCGATTAACGAAGTCTGCACATTTTCTTCCAATCAGACAGATGGATCCGGTGGATAAGTTAGCTCAGGTATATGTGAAGGAAATTGTCAGATTACACAGTGTGCCAAAAGTGATTGTATCTGATCGAGATGGGCGATTTACTTCCAGACTTTGGAAGGGTATTCAGCAAGGTTTGGGTACGAAGTTGCATTTCAGTATGGCTTTTCATCCGTAGACTGATGGACAGTCTGAGAGGACTATTCAAGTACTGGAAGATCTTCTGAGGATATGTGTTTTGGATTTTGAAGGCAGTTGGGAAGATCATATCCCACTGATAGAATTTGCTTATAATAACAATTTTCAGTCCAGTATTGGTATGGCACCTTACGAAGCTCTATACGACAGAAAGTGTAAAACTCCTTTGACTCTAACTGAGGTGGGAGATAGATAAGAATTGTGTGCAACTTTTGTGGATGAAACTATTAAGAAAATCAATCTGATTAAAGAAAGATTGAAAGCTGCACAAGATAGACAACATAAGTATTATAATCTGAAGCACAGATTTAAAGAATTTCTGGTTAGCGACTTTGTGTATGTCAAAGTCAGTCCGATGAAAGGTGTTAGCAGATTTGGAAGGGTGAGCAAGCTTAGTCCAAGGTATGTCAGACCTTTTGAAATTATTGAAAGGATTGGAATGTCTACTTATAGATTGTTATTGCCTAATCAAATGTCCGATATCCATAATGTTTTTCACGTATCTTTTTTTAGAAAGTTGATGTCTGATTCTGAAAAGAAACTATTTGCTGATGATGTGGAGATTCAGGAGAATCTGCAGTACAAAGAAGAGCCTGAACAGATTTTGGCTTATGATGTTCGCAAGTTAAGAAATAAAAAGATTTCGATGTTTAAAGTTTAGTGGAAGCGTAGAAGAGCACGAGAAGCTACTTGGGAGAAAGAGTCGGATATGAGACAGTTATATCAGCATCTATTCTGACTTAGTTTTGTTTTGGAAATATCGAGGACGATATTTTTCTTAAGTTGGGGAGATTGTGAAAGCCATTTTCCTTCCAGGATCATCCAGGACGAAGTTGGATTGTCCTGGGACGATCAGTACAGGTTGTGAAGAAAATTCTGGCTGGAAGGTTTGTCCCAGGACGAAATGAGGTTCGTCCGTATGAAATTTTTTCATAGAGCAACTCGTCCAAATACGATAACTATTTCGTTTGAACGAAATTCGTCCATAGGGCAAATCGTCCTGGGACGATTTTGGATCGTCCGGGATGATCTGGTTGGATATATATGGAAATGAGATAATTTGAAGAGAGAGAAAAGGGCAGGAGAGAGAAAATCTAAGGAAAAATAAGAAAAAGTGATTTTTGGGCGACTTCTGTCTGTTTCCGTCCGTAGCTGTAGTTGAGAAAGTTGACCGACTTGAGGTAAGGCACATTCCGCCTTTCTTAATTTTCAGAAACGGGGATTTTGATGATTTTTCTATTCCAAATTTTGTTTCCGTTTGCAAATAATTGGTTTCGTTTTGCACTGATAAACTTTTTACCGCGTAACTTTTGGTATGTCTCTGAGATGATGTTTTTGCAAGTTTTGAGTATTTTTTGGAAGATTTTCTCTGGGTATTTTGAATTTTGCGGTGTTCTAACCGAATAACGAATTATCAGGATGTTGAAAAATATTACTCCAGTACAATAAAAGTCTTATAATGATGTTGTGTATTATCTGTGATAATTTGGTGAATTTCTGAATCTGTGCATTATGTATAAATTCCGTATACTGTCGTTATGCCGCTAATGATTTTCTAACGTATTCTGATTTTCTGAATTGAATGTTTTGATGTGCTGTGATATCATAAGAGAGCTATAAGGGGATAGAATCCTTTGGTATTCTGTCTGTGTCAGGGAAATCTGAGAAATATGAAAATAAGCTCTGTTCTGAAAATTCTGTATATTTGTTCTATTCTGGTGCTATAAGCACAAAGGAAGACATAAGGGGTCAGAATCTAAGATTCTGTCAGTGTCAGGGAAGGGGTGCATAAGGGGCCAGAATCTGTCGAGATTCTGTTATGGTCAGGGATATATGTGATATGTGAAATGTGATATCTGAAATATGATTTTATCTAATTTGAATTCTGATTTGTACGATCCGATCTGTTATGTGATTTGAAAGTTTTATAAGATCTGTTATGCACTCTGATTTGAATTCATGTATATGTGATTTGATTTCTATTTGATCAAGTATCTGTTCAGTGTGTTATACGATTTCTGTACGGCTATTCGAAAAACTGCTTCTGATGTGAATTTCTGAAGATTTTGATTGGTGAGTGTAGTCTTGCTGAGCTGTTAGCTCATCTTATTTTTTGCGTTAGGTTTTCAGGTTCCAGGAAAGGGAAGAAAGTTTTAGATTAGCAGTTCTTTGTCTGATCAGTGATTAGGTATTTTATACTTTTGATTTTTGTACGTCATGACTTTTCTGTTCTGTCTTTGTGTCGTAGCCATGCACTGTAATTGTATATGATTTTGTGATGAAAGAAAGAAGAAAGATAGTTGAGCATTTTTTTATTATTTGAAGTGTATAGCAGTTATGTATTTCTGTTTGTTTGAATCGAAAGAAAAGTGTCTGAAGCAAATTCCAAAACTAGATCCTGGATCAAGCAACCATATGTTGCTGCGGCCCGATACGAAGTGGATTCATTTAGTCGGGTTGGTCGTGTTACCTAGGGATAAATGTTCTAAGTTACAATAAAGGGACATATAATATTAGTGCAAAGCTTAGAATTATGTTCCTAGATGAGAGTGGAGGAAGAAACTTGAATAGAGGAATTTGATATAATGGGTGGAAGGGTTATGATGATACGGCCTTCAAGTGTGAGAAGTTATGAGAATCCACTTGAATTCACATTTTTGTTTGTAGCATCCCCTTAATATACGATTTCCAAAACTTGTATTTTTGAAAGAACCTAATGATGACATGCCAACTATGAGGGACATTACAACATGTTATTTGAACTTCATGTCTAGTTCACAACATACTAAATTTGCTCCATTATAGAATAAAGTTTACTGAGCATGTTGAACTCAAAAGATAAGTGGATGAACTACTTAAGAAAGGCGTTCATTCAAAAAAACGATTGTCCTCATACAGTTTCTGGGGCACTAATAGCTCATAAAAAGGATGGTATAGAGAACTGACAATTGGGTAGTAGAGTAGTCAACAAAATCACTAATATATATATTATTTATATATATATATATATATATATATATATATATATTTCTAGTAAACTCCCCCAATAAATTACAATACATTTGAAACATCTCTATTTGATTTTAAATTTTTATGGAATCACCATAGAATAAAGTCTAGTTCATGTGATATTCCATTAAATTTGAAATTAATTTAATTAAAAAAAATAGAATTATTTATTGATATGCAAACTCTAGGAAATCAAAATTGTACCAAAAAGAGCACAAATTTTAATGTAAGTTATTGAGGTAACCCCTATCCTCTATAAATTTTCTCATTTTATTTGAGACCAACTTAATAAAAATTTGAATTTTCATTAATAAATAATTAAAGAATAGATAAAGTGATAGAAATTTAAAATAATATTATATTTTTATGAGATATACTTGAGGTTGTCCCTAACTTAAAAAAATATTTTATAATATTTTAACACCATTTGAACATAGAGAAAGAATTAACAAACTCTAGGTTCAATAAAAATATTCTAAAAATGGGATATTTTAATAACGATTCCAGAAAAAACTGCAAAATATCAAATAAACTTTTATGAAATAAGTAAATTATAGAGTATGATAAATTAAATGGTTTGAAATGATATAAAATTTAAAATAAAATTTTCTTTTTGAAACTCCCAAAAAAAGCTTCAAATAATAAAAAATAATAAATGACATTTTGCTTTCTTTTTGAGGCTTGGTAAAGAGTCACCTCACCTCTTAGGTGAGGTATATGCCTTTATATCTTTGGTTCTTCAAAATCCTAAAATAAATAATAAATGTAACCCCCAACTCCTAAAATAAAATTAAAAAAAAAATTAAAAACTTATATTGAAAGTATATTTGGAAAAAAAATAAAGAAGTTAAATTAAAGTGAAGCAAAAAATAGATAATAAAGGGACACCTCATCACTTAGCACATACTAAATGCAATCATCTCCAGTAAGGATTATAAATCTAGTAGAGTCAAGCTTTCTGAAATCATTAGAGGGGTTGAATCTTGTAAGTCCCATTGCGTATTTTAGATTTAAGCAAAAATTTAGAGCAAAACATAGGATAGTTTTGATTACTTTTAAGCTTCTCAGAATCCGACGCTCTGCCCTTCTTCTTTTGACTTTTGAAAAGGATTTCATCCAATTTTGAACCAATCTCTTTGAAATTCCAAAATAACACCCTTCGCCAAACTTTTTAAGTATAAAAAAATTTGTCACTAATTTAATCGAGAGAGTTCTCAGAAGATCATCACATCTCTTGAGATGTAATTAACTATCAATATTTGCTTTTGTGGGGAATCTGTACTCCATAATAAAATAAACCCTAGCTTACTTACATTAGATAGGATAAATCACGGGAACTATGAATTTTTTTTTCCAAATCTATTTCAAAATTTTATTTTTTATTTTTTTATATGATATGTTTTTCTTTATGCGATATTTAATTTAAAAAAATAAAAAATTTAAATCCTTAGTTTATTTCCCCCACACTATTAAGCTGAAGATTCAAATATTTGAATATGGTATAAACATCTAAAAGATTGAAATGTTCTGAATTTTCTTAGAAATAACTTTAATAACCCAGAGTGCAAGGCATGACCAAAATCGAGATAGTCTACTTGGAGAAGAAAAGAGTGGTCAAAGTACAAGTATTTACTTAGAATAAAAGGTGTTCAGCCATGTTGTATGGTTGGATAATAGTAGGGGTCAGTGGTGGAGCCAGAAAATATTTCTAGGGGGGCCTAAAATTTTTTTTATTATATTATTATTTTTCTTCAATTTTTTATATCCAGACTTAGGACCAATATAATCAATATTAAAAATGATAAAACTTTGTTAGTGAATTAGTTTATTTTTTTCCTTGGGCATTTATTTTTTTCCTTGATCGTGGACTGTTTATTGGGCATTTAAATGTCTTAGTGATATCATAATTTGGCGATCTTGGGCTCGTTGGATTCTTCTTGTCTAGCCGCTCGATTCGACTATAAGCATGTTATGTTTGGAAACCATTTGGTAATCCAAGTTATGGTTTGCGGACGTGCGCATGAAGCAGCGCGGGCAGCCTAGGGCGCACGATAACGTGCTGGCAGGCGCGGCAGGCTGGCAGTCGCGGCAGGGGGCAGGGCAGTAGCGCAGGCAGGGTCGAGCGGGGTCCTCGGGCAGCCGGGTAGACGTTTTAAAAGGGTTCACGGCCCGTCGAGTCTTTCTGAACCCGACCCGTTTTGAAATCGGGTCGGGTCCAACTCGGATTTTTAGGGTCGGGTCCGGGTCAGGTTTTCGTGTCGTGTCAAATATTGACACCCCTAGATAATACAATAAAGTCATAAAAAAATCTTTATATTAATTAAGGATTAATTAATCAAGATTAACCTAAATTAATTACAATGACACATCAATGTGTAAACAGTACTATACAAGGTTTTATGCTAAAAATAAATTTGAATCTAATCAAAAGAATATTTATTTTGAATTTACCAATATTGATTGGAAAATTTATTTGAAATTTCTTAAATCATTAAAAATAAAATAAAATTTAAAGTATTGAAATATATTAAAGTTATTTGAACATTGAAATTAATGTTTGGAATTTAAAGTTTTGAAATTGATGCTTTAAAGGAGATAAAATTGAGTTGATTGTCAAAGTCAAAGGAAAAATCAAATCCTATTTTTATTAATTAATTAATAAGTACTAAAATAGGATATAATTTAGATAAATTTTGGAATTTGGTCAACAAATGATTTAAGATTAAGGCAAAATGAGTTTTCAAATAATTAGGGCAGTTTGATAATTGTCTAATAATTTTATCAATATCACATATGAAATAAAAATTTGTAAAAATATCAAATAAATTAGAATTTTTTTAAAAAAATATTTGAAGATGTTTAATGTTTGACACTTCACTTGAGAAAACTCAAACTACGCCTCAAGTGATTAATTAAGTTGAAATTTTATATTTTATTATTATATAAAAGAATAGCTTTTAAATGATGGAAAACACATAACATGTAATGTACGTATCCAATGCTCATGTAATTTTTATAACAAGATCAAGCATATGAAGTAAATATTCTAAAAAAAATCAATTTTCTTGAAAAATTTCAACATTTTTTTTATAATTATTAATATAATTGTTGCATCGTAGAATATTCGCGGCAGTAGAAAAATATATAGTTTAATGTCTTAGCATTGTACGAAGATCCAGCACACAAGCAGATGAAAGAGATAACATAACGTTCACAAGTGGCACTTGAGTTTTTACGTAAAAACTAGGGGTGTCAATTCGGGTCGACGGGTCGGGTTCGGGTACAACCTGAGTTGACCCGGATCTAAACGTGTCAACCCGAACCTGACCCATTTGTGCAAACGGGTCGGACAATTCAACTCGGACTCAACCTGCGTGGGTTGACCCGATCCGACCCAGATTTAATAGATTTGGATGAATGGCCTGAACCGTTTAAGCTACGTGAGCTGAGCACGCCTGAACTAGTCCGCGAGTGTGAATAGTGGAGTCCGAGTTGCCAGCGTGAGGCAGCAGCAGAGTCCACAAGTGGGAGATCGTGAGCACGGGCAGAGTCTGAGTCGCGAGCGAGCGGCAGCGGGCAGAGCTAGTGGGTTCGTTGATTGCAGGCCCGCCAGTGTGGGCAGAGTCATCTGCGAGACCAAGAGTGTGGGCAGAGACGTGACTCGCGAGCACGCAGCAACGAGGTCTGAGTCGGTGGGACCGTGTGAGTGCGGGAGGAAATCTGGAATTTACTTTGACTTTTGGGTCATTGTCGGGCTGATTTTCAATTTTAGGGTCAACTTGAACCTGACCCATTTTTGATACGGGTAAAAAATCTGAACCCGAACTCGACCTGTTTGCTAACGGGGTCAACCCAAACCTGAATTTTTCTGGGTCGGATCCTGGTCGAGTTTCAGGTCCTGTCAAAAATAGACGCCCTTAGTGAAAACCCCTAAAAAGGGCGAAAATCACAGGGCCTAGCCCAGTTTGAATGAATCTACTAGCATTTGCATCGATTACAAATAAGTCCCTTCGTTGGGAGAAGGCCTTAGCTTGATGTCACAAATCTACATCATATAGAGCACATTAAATGGTGAGAGTTATAATAATTAATATAGACATGCTTGTTTGGTCGGCATGACCATAGTTGAAAGGATAAAGGTTAGAAAGATCTTAGTAGGCAGGAGACCGAGGTTAGAAAGACCGTTGTCAGGTGATGGAGGTCGGAAAGATCGTAGTAGGCGATGGAGGTTGGAAGGACCGTAGTCGTCAGGAGATATCGGTTCAAAAGACCGTAGTATTAGGGAGGTACTCTGGTAGAAGTCTGGGCGTCAAGGGGTGGCCCAGCAGAAGTACGAGCCTCAGGTTTTGATTCGACAGAAGTTCGAGCCTCAGGTGGTGGTCATGCAGAAGTTTGGGCCTCAAATGGTGGTCTGATAGAAGTTCGGGCCTCAGGTGGTGGTCCGGCAGAAGTTTAGGCCTCAGGTGGTGGTCCGATAGAAGTTCGGGTCTCAGGTGGTGGTCTGGCAGAACTTCGAGCCTCAGGTGGTGGCCGGAAGAACTTGAGGCCTCAGGTGGTGGTCCGAAAAAACTTCGGGCTTCAGGTGGTGGTCCGAAAAAATTCCAGAAATCACAGATTCAGAAATTTACCAAATTACCAGAAATCGAAGAAAACAACATTACAAAGCTTTACTTGTACTGAAGCACTATTTTTCAACAACCAGATAATTTTCTATTCAATAAGAATCGCACATAACTCAAAATAATCGGTAGAAACTTTACAGAAAATACTCAAATCGTGCAGAATAATCATCTCAGAAACATATCAAAAGTTGTGCGGTAAAACTTTCGTCAATACAAATTTATGCTCATTTTTCGGTAACGGAAACACAAATCTGAGCACAGAAATATCAAAACTCAAAATCTTCGAAAACAGAAATAGGATTCGGAGTCCTTACTGCGAGACAAACAAATCTTCCAACTGCGTCGTCGGACGAAAAGCGCTCCGCGGGCTCCAAAATCAAGCTTCTCCTTCTCTTCCTTCTCTTTCTCTCTCATGATTTCTCTTTCTCTCTCATGATTTCTCTTTCTCTCTCTTCAAATGAATCCAAAATATCTCTATCGGATATTTATTAACACTGATCGTCCCGGACGATCCAAAATTCGTCCCGGGACGATTTGCCCTCGGGCAGAATTTCGTCCAGACGAAATTAAATAGCTTCCGGACGACTTGCTCTCTGGACAAATTTCGTCCAGACGGATCGTCCCGACCCTTCCAGGTTCGTACAGGCGAAATTGACAAATTCTTCACAATTTTCTTCAGTTCGTCCAGTACTAAAGTCAGTTCGTACTGACTAACTGCACTAAAAAAAATCAACTTTGGAGGGGGTTTTACAATCTACCCACCTTAAGAAAAATGTCGTCCTCGACATTTCCCTTAAGGGTGCGAACGCAGAAATCGACAAACAAATCTGTGCAATCAAAACTCAAAGCTTTGGAGGGGGTTCAGGCCTCAGGTGGTGGTCCGATAGAAGTTCGGGTCTCAGGTGGTGGTCTGGCAGAACTTCGAGCCTCAGGTGGTGGCCGGAAGAACTTGAGGCCTCAGGTGGTGGTCCGAAAAAACTTCGGGTTTTAGGTGGTGGTCCAAAAAAATTCCAAGCATTAAGTGGCAGTTCGATGAAGCTCGGGGCCTTAAGTGGTGGGGTCCGATAGAACTCCAGGCGGTGGTCGAGGAGTATCGAGGAGGCAAGAGCGATGTTCGATCTTTCTCTTGCGCTCTTGCTTGGATCCCCCTTTAAAGAAGGAGGAGGGATCTATTTATAGATTTTCTAGAGTCACATGACCCACAAATAGGTGGGAGATCAATGGCATATAGGGAGTGGCTTGGATGGACGGCCGATGTTGAATCCCTTGATCGTGGACTGTTTGATAAACATTTGGATGTCTTAGTGATGTCGGAATTCAGTGATCCTGCCCTCATTGGATTCGTCTCATTGAGCCAATCGTTTCGATTATAAATACGTCTAATTTGGAAACCGTTTGGTAATCCAAATTGTAGTTCAAACCATCCAACAGTGCATCAGACGCTTAATTTGGACCCATTTGGGCTCAGATTGAGTCAAACTTGGTGTCGTTGGGTTCGTATTTCTGCGATGCTCAATTCGACTATTAGTTTGTTGAAAATGGAGTTCGGATGGTTTGAATTTTAATTTCAGAAGTTTCCAACTTGATTTTGCCTTGAGATTCGTGACAGATCTAAAATTTTTTTCAAGGATGAATCAATAATTATAATATATATAGAAATACAAAATAAATAGGGAAATTCTTATTTATTTTTAAATTAGCCTATTTTTCTAAAATTAGAGAGATGGTTTTTTAAGATTGAAAATTTAAGTTTTAGCTTAATAATTTTGAAAAATCATTTGCTTACATTCAAAAGGATGAAATGAAATGCTTAAGCAATCGAAATTTCTCTAGAATGTTTGAGGTATTTTTGTTAGATAAAATACTGATAATTTTAAATATTTATTTATAAGAATAAGGAAATCACCCCAAATCATTAAAAAAAAAAAGTTTAAGCTATGCTCCAAACAGTAGAGAAAGCATATTTGAGCTTTTAATAGTCATATGAATGCTCTAATTAAAGTTTCATTTGAAATTACTTTCTTATTACTTTTTAAAGTAATTTTACAAAAAATTAAAAATTTTATACTAAAAATCTGTTTTAAGAAGCAGTAAGAAAGCAGTCTCAAACGAAACCTAAGTTAATTAATATATCAAATGGATAAAGAAAAGTCCAAAACTCTATATGTAGCTCAAATGGATCTGTATAAGCAGATCAAAATTATTTCAATGCACGGTGAGCTAAATATTACATTTCATGATTTCTTAAATGTTTCAAATCAAAATTAAAATTTTGAGTAATTAAGATGTCAATTTGAGAATTTCTAAAATTTTTGAAAAAATATCTAGAAATTTTTTTAAATGCTCCAAATTATCATGGAACTTTTAGAATTAATTTGGGGAATTTAATATATTAAAAATATAAATTTTCAATATTTTTGAATTTTTAATCCTATTTAAATAATTTAAATTTTTTTTAAAAATTTGGGGGTATTTATTAATACCAAAGACGCCTCGTCGGGCCGCGCTGTAAGAAAAAAAACGCGTGTTTATTAGAATTGTGTGGTAATGGTGGGCTCCACGTGGCATGATGTTACAGGGTTACGGACATAGAGCTATGTCCGCACTCCACACCCAATAAAAATTCCCCTTATTGGCATGGTGATCATGATTTCATATGGAAATTCACCTTATGTGAAATTATAAAACTCACCTTGAGCACTCATAAATCCAAATCAATTGGAGTTATACAGTGTCCAATCATGGCAGGAAGGAAATACTAATCACAAGATTCAGTTGGAGAAATGTTGTAAAGCTGAAACATCCAAATCATGTACAACACAGTCAATATTAAATATATATGTAAGATAAAAAAAACTACTGAATCTCATAAATTTTTTTTTCTATATATTATCTTAAAATATAAATATAATATGAGATTTATATACAACAGCGCTTGGCAACAAAAAGGTAATACAAAATAAAAGCCAAGTCTGTCAAAAGGAACTAATAAAAATGCATACATACAACATAGATCAGAGTCTGCTATCAGAAACTACTTAGATTGGTTCTTACCCTTTCCCTAGCATGAAAATTGAAGCAAAAATAAGAGTGAGCTAACACGATGACTTTGTAGGCTACAACGACCTAAAATAGGAATCAATAAATCAAATAAAAGGGGTTGAAAATGCTGAATAATTAGGGGAGTAAGTGACTCGAGCTGGATCGCAATTAGTTTCTGATGTCGAGCTCATGAGCTAAAACTCGAGCTCGTTTACTAAATGAGCTTGAGTTCGATCTTGCTAAGGCTTGACTCATGAGCTCGCGAGCAGGATCGTAATAAGAGATATATATGTTTTTAAAAAATAGATTAATTCTTTTTTATCTTAATAAAAGCTACAGTGCAACATGAATAAAATAATAAAAACTAAAAAAAAAGTTGGCCAAATGTCTTGTGTTGTCCTGTGTTGTTAATAATAGTATACTTTTTTTAATAGCAGCTGACTTTTTTTTTGGAAAGGTAAAAAGCAACATTAACTGTCCTATACTATTACAAAGAAAAAAAAAGAAAATTAAAGTGAATTACTGTGGAGGATCGCTCTGCTAGGGTTTCGTTTCCTTTTTTTTCCCCTGCTGAGCTTCTCTTCTTCCGCCGCCCCTCCGGCTAAGCCGGAGGCTTCACTGCTTGGAGTCTTCTCTCCTCTCTTCAGACTTCCCTCCTCTTTCCACTGCTGGGGTTGCTGCTCCGGTCTCCCTGCGCAACTGGAATCAAATTTTAGCTCCTAGCTCTTCCACTGCGCCAAAAGTTTTCAACTTTTCTCACCACCCATCTGAACCCGATGTTATCCCCTTTTCCAACGAGAAGTTAGCTAAGGGGAGTGATGACTGGAGTCTCTATCTTGTTGGTTACTCTATTGGTCGTATACCGTATTATGAAGCTTTGCTGGGAGCGTTAAACAAAACCTGGTCTCTTAAAGGTTCTATACAACTCCTTTCCCTGAGTGATGGTTTCTTCCTCTTGCTTTTTTCTTGCATGGAAGATTATGATATGGCGTGGTCAAAAGGAGTGTGGTTTATCCTTAGGAAGCCCTTTATTTTACAGAAATGACATCCTAAGTTTAAGCCGAAGAGAGAAAACTTCTCTTCGGTTCCTATCTGGGTGAAAATACATGACCTTCCTCTGGCCTGTTGGAACACAGAGGGCATTTTGAGAATTGCTATTAAAATTGGAGTTCCTCTAGCAGCTGATCATCTCACGGAGCAGAAAACTCGGCTTACTTTCACCCGGATATGTGTGCTGGTCGATTGTAAAGCGACTTATCCTGAAGTAATTAAGGTTTCCTTGGATGGGGATGTGGTTGAACTAAAGGTGCAATACGAGTGGATGCCGACACCTTGTGAGCATTGTAAGTCTTTAGTTCACTATTCTTCTTCTTTCCCTTTAAATCCTTCTCCTGAGGTGAACGATGTGGGGTACAAGAAACCGATTACTCGAGGAAGGAGCTTTAGCAAAAAAACCCACAAACCGGCTACCCTCTAGACTTCATACTGCCAGCAGACCTCCCCGGTCGGATTCAAAATCAAATGATGCCACTTTAACTACCCCTGCTGGTACTTCCATTGCTCCCTCCCTCCCTATACATACCAACAGTATAGGGCAACCTTTGCACTATCAAATTCACTCTCCCCCTCCTCCCACTAACAAAGCTATTACTCAGCCCTCTTCCTTGGCCGATGATAGGAATCCATCTGTTCTGCCCCCTGTCGTTGTGTCTAATGAAGGTATAATTTGTGAAACTATTGTAGCCAACATCCTGAATCTGAATATTCCTACAGAAGAATTTTCGGAGTCTTCTTCTTCTCTGTTGACCATCAATCACAAACCATCTACTAGTATCACTTCTCCCAACAAATTTGAGATTTTAAACTCTCAAGTTGATTTGGATCCACCTGATACATTGGTTGTAAGTAGTGAAAATGTTGGAAATTCCTCAAAGCTACCGGGGAAAAGTAAGAAGCCAGCTAGTTTTGACACTTCAAAGAAATCTGCAAAGGGTAAGCAAAGTAAAAAATCCCAATCGCAAATTTCTTCCTGATGTCTCCCCCTCCTTTTGGTGTGTGGAATGTTAGAGGATTCAATCGGTTTGAAAAAGTTTTAAGCTGTAAAAGGCTTATTAATTCTTTTAAACTGGACCTGCTATGTTTGCTGGAGACTCGTGTTCACGCTCCTTCACTACTGGACCCCTTTCTTTGACTCTTCGCACTCTCCTTTCCCACATGAAGAAAGCCTTCACAATTTTAATCTTTCTTCCTCTGGTAGGATATGGATTAAATGGAATGCTGCAAAACTTAGCTTTACTCCATCTCTTGTGACTCCTCAGTTGATTAATGGATCTGTCACGGTTGGTAATCATTCCCCATTTCAGATTTCCATTGTTTATACATCTAATAATTCTTCTGACAGAAAGGATCTTTGGAATTCTATTAATTCGGTTGCTCCCTCTGATGATACGCCTTGGGTCATTTTGGGAGATTTCAATTGCTATCGTTATGCCAATGAAAAATCCGGTGGTTCTGCTCTTCATCACTCAAATTTGATCGATATCAATAATATGATCTTTGCTAATAGCTTGGTGGATTTGCATTCTATGGGTAACTTCTTTACCTGGTATAATCATCAATCTGTGAATCCTATTTTTATTAAATTAGATCGTGCTCTTGTTAATGAGGCTTGGGTGAAGAATTTTCCAAGTGCCTACTTCTCTTTTCAGAGCCCGCCTTGCTCGGATCATAGTCCAATTATCCTACATCCTGGAGTCTTTTTCTGGTCTCATCATCGATTTTTGTTCAAAAATTTTTGGACTAAGCATGATATTTATTGTGTTTATATTTTAAAAGCTTTTTCTATGCCTTTAGTTGGTAATCCTTTATCTCATATTTGTAATGTATTAAGGCATATTAAAGGTGATGTTAAGAATCAGGAATGGGCTAACTCTAATTCTATCAATTTGCAACTTGATTCCCTTCTTGCCAAGTAGTAGAATCTTTTAGAACTTTTTCAGAGTAATCCTATGGATGGTTCCCTTGGTGTCTCTCTTAAAAACACCAATTCTATGATATCTGAAGTCAGTTCTATGAAAGCAAGTTGGATTATTCAAAGAGCTAAGTTGAAATGGCTTAGAAATGGTGACGAAGACCTGAAATTTCTATATGCCAAAATCAGAAGCAGAATGTGTAGTTCCAAATTTTTGATTAATTTATTCATGTGTAATCCTAATGCCACTAGGGGGGAGGTTATCCAGTCCATTATTAAACACTTTTATGAATTGTTTAATCCTCTCCATCCTCCTTTTATGGATATGGACTCCTTTCCCATAGACATTACTATACATGTTATTTATGCAAACTTGCTTACTGCTCCCGTCTTGGATGCTGAAATTAAAACTGCTGTCTTCAAAGGCTCTTCTAAGTCTTCTCCTGGTCCTGATGGTTTCAATTACCATTTTATAAAACTGCTTGGCACATTATTGGTCCCCTTGTTAGCAAAGCAATCAGATTTTTTTCAGTAAAGGCTACCTTCCCAGTGGGATAAAAGCTACTGCCCTTACTATTATTCCCAAACATCGTAATGCTACTTCCATCTCGGATTATAGGCCAATCTCCTTGTGTAACACCCTCTATAAAATCATTGCTAAGGTTATTGCTGGTAGAATGAATCTGATTGTGCCTCTTATTGTTAAAGACACACAAGCTAGTTTTGTGAAATCAAGAATCTCTACTGATAGTATTCTGCTTGCCAATGACATTCTCTCTTTGGTCAATTAATAAGAGAGGGGTTGGTAACATGTTATGTGCAAAGATTGATATAAAAAAAGCCTTTGATTCGGTATCCAGGGAATTCTTGCTTACTCGTATGATTCAAAAAGGTTTTCCTATGTCCTTTATCAATTGGATAAAAGCTTGTATTACTAATGTCAATTTTTCTGTTGTTATTGACGGTGCGTTGGAAGGCTTCTTTTCTTCTTCTGCAGGGCTAAGGCAAGGGTGCCCCCTTAGTCCTTACCTTTTCTGTTTGGTTATGAATGCTTTTTCTAATCTTCTTGATTATATAGGCTTCAAAGGATTTAAT
Source organism: Dendrobium catenatum (assembly GCF_001605985.2). Taxonomy (NCBI): domain Eukaryota; kingdom Viridiplantae; phylum Streptophyta; class Magnoliopsida; order Asparagales; family Orchidaceae; genus Dendrobium; species Dendrobium catenatum. The sequence continues at coordinate 223,653 of NW_021319548.1, read as the reverse complement.
GCAAATAACTTCCATCTTTCCCATCTTTTGTATGCAGACGATGTGCTTATTTTTGGGGAAGCAACTATTGAGAATTGTAGAATACTTTGTTCAATTCTTAAAGATTTTGGTAATGCAACTGGGTTACACATAAATTTTGATAAAAGTTATGTCATGTTTTCTAAGAATCAGAGGAATCAGGATTTATTGTGCCAAGCACTTTCCATTTCTAATATCAGCACTAAGATTACCTACCTAGGCATTCATATTTCATTTTATAGACTAAAAGTTGAAGATTTCTTGCCTTTGATGGATAATTTGCACAAAAAATTCACGGGGTGGAAGGCTAATCTATTATCTTTTGCTGGTAGACTGCAATACTTAAAGTTCACAATTCAGAACATGATTGCTTACTGGATAAGAGGATCAATTCTACCAAAGACTGTTTTTAAGTTTTTTAGGAAAACTTGTTCAAAATTTCTATTTTTTGGAGACATTGCAAGCATTAATAAACTTCATATGGTCTCGTGGGATACGGTTTGTTTGCCTAAACAGAATGGGGGATTGGGTATCCCTTCATTAAATGCTCTCCAGTTCGCATTTAATTGCTTTGTGATTCACCGTATGTATAACTGTTCTTAACATCTTTCCTCTTGGTTATCTTCTCATTGCACATCTCCTTGGAGACCTCCTACACCTAAATCTAGCAAATTTTGGGTCTCTGTTTGTAGAATTGCTGCTATTGTTCTAATTTCAATTTTGTTATTGCACCTAATGCTCTCATCTCTTTGCTTTGGGATCATTGGTGCAATGGTACTACTCTTGCGGATTTTGTGGATGATACTAATCTGGGATGCTTCTCTTATCCACTTCTGAAAAATTACATCTCTAACTTGAACTGGCAATTTGCTGATGAGGTGCCTCAGCATTTGAAGAATGCTGTTAGTAGTTTACAAATTCATGAATCTGCTAGCTCTTGTTTAATCTGGAAAGATCTTGTGAAACCGAAGTTTAGAGATTTTGTAGAGGACTTCTACAACTCCTTACCTATCTGCAGTTGGAACAAGTTTGTTTGGCACAAAAGAAACTCTTTGAAACATGCTGTCTATGTTTGGCTAGCTTTGGTTAGTGGGTTGAAAACTCAAGATGCTTTAAAGTTAAGAAATATTTATGTCCCGGCGATATGCTCCTTATGTCAATCTGCTCCGGAAACTGTAAATCATCTTTATTTTGAGTGTCAATACTCTTTCTCTATACTTAACTCTATTATTCCTGGCTCTGAGAATTTTCTGTTAAGGCCCACAATATTACAATTGTTTCACTAGTTGGAAAGTGAATATGCTGCTTCTCATTTGTCTCTGAATTCATGTTGCTGACGGTATGCTGCATTATTTATCAAATATGGAGAGAGAGGAATTGTAGAAGATTTGGGAATGAATTCAAAATCTCCTCAACTTTATTGAATTCTGTTAAAAAAGTGGTCATTGGGAAAGTATTTAACTGGAAGCATTCAGATGTATTACTGGAAAATTTTTGATGGGCTGGTTTTGCTGCTTTCTGCTGCCTCACTTCTGGTTTGGATTTATAACCAGGATAATGATGAAGCTCCATTTGAAGACTTTTTCGCTGTTATCCCCTTGGACGGCCTTCCGGCAACCAGGGTTTTTTGTTGGTTTTAATATCTGAGTCCTGGGTATATGTAATTGGAGCCATTTTGTTGGAGAACATTGGTCTACTTTCTAGTTTGCTGCTCTTTCTTTGCTCCTGTTTCTTTTTTCAGGACTTTCTTCTATCATTGGCTGGAGCTGTTGCTGGGTTGAATTGTTTCTGCTCTGGGCTGCATGGAATTTCCTATCCAGGTTCTTGGCTATGTGTTGAATGGGCTCTTTCTAACTTCACTGATCTGGGAATCTGCTTCTTGGATCTTTAGGATGAGCAGCTCCTCTTTTTTAGGTTTCTCAATTGTATTTTGTCTTTTTTTCGGGTGGTATAGTTGAGGTTATTTTCTTCTTGTCCTTACATAAGTTTTTGTTCCTTGCTTATGTAGGGAAGTTTTACATGTAATCTCCTTTACTTGTAATTATGCTTATCTTTTAATGTATGGGCTTAGGCCCCAAAATTTCCCAAAAAAAAGAAAAAGAAAAAAAAAAGAAAAAAATAATCGAATTTCTCTTTTCACAGTCTTCTCCAGCGCAAGCGCGTCATCTCCCATAGTGAAGCCTCCCACAATCTCATGAGCTGCTTGCGAGCCCTCTTTTTTCACATAGTGCTGAACTCGAGCTCATCCTTTGAGCTCAACTCGAGTTCAAGCTCAATATTTAGCCAACTAGTCAGTTTGAGTGAGGCATGACTCAAACTCGACTCGACTCATTTACACCCATAATAATAACTGAAGTATTATATGAAAAGCTAAAATAGAAGCAATCATTGATACTAAATTGAAATATGTATTTAACTGTTGAAATTGTACTTAAACTGATTGAAATATATGCACACACCTTATAACAAATATCGGAATGGCCCTTATACTCCTACTTCTAATTAACAACAAATAACATAATCCTTTCTCGCCACCAATAGAAATTCTTTTCACACAATTCAAATATTCCAAACATAGATATTAAAAATAAAATGCATTCTACACTACTTAAACGATTACAATCTTAATATATAATTTTACAAAAATGCTCTAACGACTGTCAAAATAATTTCCCATCAAGTGTTCTACTGTTCGCCAAAACTATAGTTTTCAGAATTCTATCGCATTACCAAAGATTGTGTATAAAAATAATTGGGAACTTTAATTAAATTAAAATATTATTTCAAAATGTCAAAATAAATTTCTAAATTGATAAAAATTATTGCTTTTCAAAATCATCCAACTGAAAATCTCAAATAAATGCTTAAAATGATAAGAATAACTGTACTAATAACATATCAAAAGTTACATGATAAAATTTACCAGAATATGAGACAAATGCATTTTCGTAAAACAAAATTATAAATTCAATCAGAAAAATCCCAAAATACTGAATTATTGAAAATTGATATAGAAAAAATATATCATACAACGACTTGAGCAACCTAAGGGAAAAATTTTAGATTTTTCAAACATGTAAACTAACCTTCGAGACCCGCTTCAAAGCACATGCATTTTGACCTTTGCATGTACACATAATACTTTCAAACATATGTAGAGGGGTTTGGAAGCATAATTTTAGTGGGTTACCTAAACTCAGATTGGATCATAATAAATAGAAGTGTATACTAATTTTGGAGGAGTCATAACTCTCCTCTCCTCAAAAAATATTGTCATCCTAGATTCCATGTTCCACCTAGCCTCTTTGTGTGTTTCTACTGTATTTTAACAATTGAAATCTATATGCTCCTCAATTTTTTGTATCAAACACCAGAATCCTATTTGATTTTTTCTTATAGTGTAAATTTGGATGTACCTCAACATCATCAATAAAAAATTAACTCCCAGAATCAGATACTCACTTCCTCAGAAAAGATACACAAAATTTGTTATGTATGTCAGACATATGATCAGATAGTAATAACTTATAAGCATAACTACCAATCACTCAATAATCTTAAAAGATCCAATGTACCTTGGACTCAATTTACTGATTCTTCCAATTCTGCTGACATCATTTATAGGGCTAACTTTGACATAAACAAAATCACCAACCTCAAACTCAATAATGTTATATCTTTGATCATAATATTTCTTTTGTCTATCTTATGCATGCTTCAATCTTTCTCTGATTAGACATATCTTCATTATAACATCGTCCCCACCTAAGTCAAAGATAAATGGGTCCCACACTTTTTATCGGATAGAGTTTCATAAGTGATCATATTAATGCTAGAATAATAATTGTTATTATAAGTAAACTCTATTAGAAAAATTTGATCGTCCCATTTAGTGCTAATGTATATAACATAGAGTCTAAGAAGATCCTTTAATACCTGAATAGTCCTCTTGGACTGTCCATCTATCTTCGAATGAAAAACTACACTAAATTGTAATTTTGTACCAAGACCTTGCTGAACACCTCTCCAAAATTTAGAAGTAAATCGACCATCACGATTAGATATAATTATAGGATACCATGTAATCTGATAATGTCCTTGACATGTGTCTGTGCCAACTTATTTACCAGATCAATCTGACAGATTGAAATGATGTGTGCAAATTTCATCAGTCAATTGACAGCAACCTAGATGGCATCATACCCATGTCTTGATCTAGGGAATCCCATCATAAAATCCATCATTACCTTTGCCATTTCCAATATGGAATAGGCAATGATTACAAAAGACAACCCATTTGCTAATGTTATGCCTTAATCAATTCACATGCCTCTAAAACAAACTCTGCTACATCTTTCTTTAATCCTGGCCACTAGAAAATACATTTTAGATCATTGTGCATCTTACTACTTATTGGATGAATAGTGTGCCTCATATAAAATTTTATCTCTTAGATCATTGATGGAAGGAACCCATAATTTATCTTTGCAAAAAATAATACTAGAATCAAATAAAAAAAAGTTCAAGTTTTTACCAAACTTAATCTGACCAACCAACTTTAGATACTCCATATCTCACTTCTGAGCTTCCTAAACTATTTCGTGAAGAGTGGGCTTAATAATCATCTAAGCCAACCACCTTTAATCTATATCAATAGATATTACCTCAATCTCTAGCTTCTTCAAAACTTGAATAAACAAGTCTACAAAAGTGAGTAAAGAAAGAGAAATACATAAAAATTTTCTACTCAAAGTGTATGCTACTACATTCCCCTTACCAGGCTAAAACAAAATAGAGATATCATAATCCTTGATTAGCTTAAGCCATCTCCTATGTCTCAAATTTAGATCCATTAGAGTGAAAATATACTTTAAACTCTAATGATTAGTGTAGATCTCGTATCCCGTACAAGTAATACCTTCATATTTTTAAAATAAGTATACCAACAGTTAATTACATATCATGAGTCAAATAATTTTTCTCATGTGGTTTCAACTGCTGAGATACAAATGCAATAACTCTATCATGCTTCATCAGCACATATCCCAATCATTTTAGTGAAGCATCACTCAAAACCTTAATCTCTTTATACATGAAGAAATAGTCAGAATCATAATAGAAGTAAGACGATCCTTCAACATCTGAAAATCTCTCTTCACTCCGTGAAGTCCAAACAATGCTACAAACTTCCGAGTCAGTCTCATTAATGACAAAAAAAATGTGAAAATCCATGAATTTTTTTTTTTGATAGTAACCAACCAAGCCTAAGAAACTATACACCTTAAATATAGTTGGCCTTAGCCAATTAGAAATAACCTGCATTTTCTAGGGATCTAGTAAAATACTTGTACTATTCACTATGTGCCCCAAAAATAAAATGTTATTCAACCAGAACTCAACAAGCTGTTCATTTTCACGCTGACATGGGCATACAAGGTATTAGTAGACAATAAAGCAATAGGGACATCAATAAGCTGTTCATTTTCTCCTAATCCCACATGGGAGACCAACATAACCAGATCAGTGTGAGAAATATTTTCTATCAATCTTTATATATTTAAATTATTTAAATTTAAAAATACTTTTATTTCTCACATGATTTATTTTATTTATATTTTAATGTTTCTTTCAGTTAAATCTACATAGTCGGACATTATACCGCCCCGAGGAGCAGCCTAATGTCCTTCTATTGATTTTAGAGAAAGAAAACCATAATTCATTCTTCTAATTAGGTGCAGCGTAGGGAATATACAAATCGTCCCGAAGAATGACTCGTAGATTATCCTATTGACCTGATTAGACTAATGAATTATAGATGTATTTCTATTATCAAATATAGAAGATATTTGACTTGCCTGTAAGAACAGATCAATTATCTATCTATCCTTTAATTATAGAAATAAATGTTTAAAATATAGATAAAGTACTAATCCACATTCACAGATCTTTCCCCCACCTCAGAAAGGAAACTAAGATGGGGTTTAGATTATTCTGGGGTTTAATTACATCTCCTAAG